>NC_060141.1:48398170-48669468 GCF_021461385.2 Schistocerca piceifrons
ATTACTGAATGAATCTACCACAACCAACCATCGAGCATTCCAGAATGGACCAGCAAAATCGATGTGTAATCGATGCCAAGGGGAAGTGGCTTTCGGCCATGCAAAGAATTTCCGCGGTGGTGCGGATTGTTGTTCGGCACACGCCATGCAAGAAGAGCACATATTCGTAATCGCAGCATCGATTCCGAACCAAGTACAGTGCTGACGAGCAAGTTGTTTCATTCGCACTATACCCCAATGTCCTTGGTGGAGAAGCCGTAAGACAGAGGACTGTAATGAACGTGGGACTACGACCCTGGACTGATCATTATCAGAACGCAACAGCAAAACACCACGTCGTACAAAAAGTCTCTCCTTGTGAGCAAAAAAATCGGCGAACCAACGGATCCACGATCCGTGACTTTGACAAGGGCCATTGCGTAGCAACAAAACGCAAAACGGTAGCAAGGACAGGGTCAGCAGCTCTGGCTGTAGCTACACGACGAAAATCAATCGGAAACGATTCGACCACGTCATCGGTTTCCGCATCAATGAACATGCAAGCAAGTTCGGAAGAATCGAATGCTCTATCCTCAGCAACAGGCAAACGGGACAACGCATCGGCGTTTCCGTGCTTAGCAGTGGACCGATACAAGATATCGTAGCGGTACTGCGAGAGGAAAATAGACCAGCGAATGAATTTCTGCGCTGTACGTGGAGGTACAGACTTTTTCGGATGAAAAAGCGACGTCAAGGGTTTGTGGTCGATGACGACCATACAAGAAATCATGAAACTGAGTAACACCAAATACGAGAGCCAAGGCTTCTTTCTCTATCTGTGAATAATTTTTTTGTGCAGACGAGAGCAATTTGGACGCAAAGGCAATAGGGCGATCATGCGATCCATCTTTGTGCGCAAGCACAGCACCGATCCCGAAATCCGAGGCATCTACCATCAACAAAAGGGGTTTCTGGGGATCGAATGGCGTAAGGCAAGTAGTGGAAAGCAAAGCCGATTTCAACTGGCGAAAGGCGCGTTCGCATTCCGTCGTCCAGACGAACGGAACACCTTTACGGCGTAAGCGATGAAGCGGAGCTGAAATGGAAGAGGCGTTGCGCACATATTTATGATAATAATTGATTTTTCCCAGCACACGCTGTAGCTGCTTCAAATTCTGCGGCGAAGGCAAGTCCTGTATGGCACGGAGGTGCTCGGGATTGGGATGTATGCCTTCGGCATTGATTACATGTCCCAAATATGGTAAGTCACGAGCAAAAAACACACATTTGTCCTTCCGCAAGCGAAGACCATTTTGTCGCAAGACCTGAAATATTGTTCTGAGATTGGCTACATGTTCTTCTTCCGTCTTTCCGGAGATCATAATATTGCCCAGATAGTTTGCTGCAGTAGGGATCGACGCACAAACAGTCTGCAGATATTGCTGAAACAATGCAGGGGCGGATGCACACCCGAATGGCAGTCGTTTGAAGCGATACAAACCAAGATGCATGTTAACCACCAAAACGCGCTGGGATTCGTCGTCCACTGGTATTTGCAAGTACACATCTGCGAGGTCCAACTTCGAAAAATATTTACCCGGGCACAGTTTGTCAAAAAGATCTTCCGGATTCACTGTAGCTTTGAAGTCCACACAAAGTCTCAGTTTTCCGGAAGGTTGTGGCAAAATTACTAAGGGTGAGGCCCAGAGAGAAGCCTGCACACGTTCAATCACACCTTGTGATTCCAAATCGTGTAAGGTTCATGCGACCTCATCACGCAATGCGTGGGGAACATTGCGCGCTCGGAAAAATGTCGGTTGCGCTTTTACTTTCAGTTCCAAATGTGCTTTATAGTTCTTAGCACAACCAAGGCCCGGTGCAAAAGTGTCTGCAAATTCTTCACAGAGACGAGAAACACTGGCTGAAGGCACAGTCTGGTTCACTGATAGGACCTGATTAACTATAGACAAGTTAAACAACTGAAATAAATCTAAACCAAACAAGTTCACAGCAGAAGAAGAACGAAGGACATAAAAAGACACAAGCTTTGTTTGTCCCTTGTATGTTGCAAGAAGGCTGCACTGTCCTAACCCAGGGATATTCTGACTGGAATAACTATTTAACTTAACATTTGCAGCACACAACAGAGGTGTGCCCAGTTGTTTGTACGTGTCTTTATTGATCAATGAAACTGCAGCTCCGGTATCAAGCTGGAATGGTATCACGTGGCCATGAATGTCCAAATCTACAAAAAGTTTATTGTCCTGCTGATGACAAGAGCGACTGTCTCGTGCAACATGAACAGACACTGGTACAGAAGCACTTGCGACTTGACGGGATTTCCGTCGATGTTGACGCACACTATTTGCGGGACGAACACAGTCACTATTAGAGAAAGTGGCACTGGGTGGAGTGGAATGAACTACATGACGGTCCATGGGCGAAGGTTCACGAGCCTGAGTATTCTTGGTTCGATTCCATCGCAAAGCATATGGCCTGGAATGGTTGTGACTGTCTGATCTAAGCTTTTTCTGGCAAATGCTCTGAACATGTCCTTTTTTATTACAGAAAAAGCAAATAGCTTGGCGTGACGGGCAATTCTCACGCGAATGTCTAGTAGCACACCGCGGGCATGATTTTAGCACTGCATTTGCTTGCTTGCGCGGCACTCGTAGCGGAGAGCTTGGCGGCAGCTGCGCGGACAGGCGCGAGGGCTGTTTACTGTTCCGTGCAGCTCGTCCGGCGGGCTGGTTAATGTGACACACAGCTGGCGAAGTTTCAAATGATTCCTGAGCAAAGTCAAGTGTGTCTTGCCGATCCAATATGTCTATTACTTGTTGAAGGGAGGGATTGACTAGTTTCAAAATCTGTACCCTTAGACGAACATCAGAAACGTTCTGTGCAATTGCATCACGCATCATAGCATCAGAATAAGGGAGGCCACATTCACATTCAAAAGCACAATCCCTAGTAAGGCCTTGCAAAGTTGCAACCCACTCACAATTAGTTTGATGGGCCGTACTTTTTGTACGAAAGAACGTATACCTTTTGGCAACTACGTTGACTGATTCCTTGAAATATGCATCTAATGCAGACAAAATTTCGTCGTAGGACAGAGTTGCTACATCGCGTCGGGGAAACAATTTCACTATCACACGGTACGTGGACACTCCGACGCATGCCAACAAAAAACGCTGCCACTCGTTACCTTGAATTCTCTAGGCGGCGAGATGGAATCCAAATTGGCGTGACCACTCCGTCCAGCTTTCCAGTGCCACATCAAAAGGACGAAAAGGTGGTGCAACAGCATGTTGTGGCTGCGGTAGCGGTGGAGCGGCGGCCGCCGCATCGTTTTGCGGTGCACGTTGACCCTGGACGAGCTGTCCAAGGGCATCCAATAAGGCATGTGTCTGCTGATTCTGCAAGCGATAAAATTCGGACAGTACATCTGGAGATTGTGGCGAAGCCAAGACACAAGTAATTTAAGCAAGTATAAAGAAGAAGACCGTTTTTACACTCGTCGCCAATATGAAGTGTTGGCAGAAGAGCCAACACCGTGTTGCTAGAGGAGGCCGAAATGCACGCTTTTAAGCTCACGCAGACTGGCGTGAGGTCTGGAACAATTAAAGGAGTTTATAGTAGCAAATAAAGCATGTAGTTGATGTAATACTTAACTTTAATCCATAATTGGTGTACATCGCTCTTGACGGTACATTAATAAGAATCTCAATATAAACTGGTAATGACGCCTTGCTAGGTCGTAGCAAATGACGTAGCTGAAGGCTATGCTAACTATCGTCTCGGCAAATGAGAGCGTATGTGTTAGTGTAGCATCGCTAGCAAAGTCGTCTGCACAACTGAGGAGAGTGCTAGGACTTCTCTCTAGACCTGCCGTGTGGTGGCGCTCGGTCTGCAATCACTGACAGTGGCGACACGCGGGTCCGACTTATACTAATGGACCGCGGCCGATTTGAAGGCTACCACCTAGCAAGTGTGGTGTCTGGCGGTGACACCACACATACTATTATTTTGTTTATTTGCTAGAAAGTGTGGTCATATTAATAAACCACTTTTGTAAAACTAATAGCAAAGTTTATTGTTAATACGCCCAGTCAAAAGTGTTAGAAAGTGGGTTATGTATGTGTCGATAAATTCTAAAATTCTTAATTCTTCTCTTGGCTCCTGGCTCTCTCAGGTCGTTAAGCTTTGTAACTCCTTCCTTGGCCTCTTTGGCAATGTACCTTTCGCTCGAAATATGAATTTAAACCTGTAAACTGGGTTTCACTCTATAATTAGTGACCGATCAGATTGCTGGAGGCTCCGCCTCATTCGTTCCGTATTCCCTAATCATACATTTGTTTATTATGTTGCTACCTTGTGTGTTAGTTGTGAAGTTTAATTTTTATAAAGGAGAGTTTCATGTGCATATGTCCTCAGGGAATGTTTGGATGCTGGTGCGCTGTTTTTTTATTAATTGGTTCAAATGGCTCCGAGCACTATGGGACTTAACGTCTTAGGTCATCAGTCCCCTAGAACTTAGAACTACTTAAATCTAACTAACCTAAGGACATCACACACATCCATGCCCGAGGCAAGATTCGAACCTGCGACCGTAGCGGTCGCGCGGTTCCAGACTGAAGCGCCTAGAACCGCTCGACCACTTCGGCTGGCTTTTATTAATTGTTTGTTATTGAATTGGTGCCTCCCTCTACTGACATCAACTGGATTTTTCCTTAGTCACAACTTAGTGCGCCCGGTGTTTTCATTGCCGAGTGTTGAAGTTTGCTTTCATTATTACTTGTGTGCCTTATACTATGCCTTAATGTTATACCTTGGTATGAATTTATATTGCAAAAGAGAATCATTGTAAGGGATGGTCTTGTGGCTTCAGAGTTTGGCAAGTTTTGATTTTATTAATTATTTACACCAACAGAAATTTTGTTAATTTTTATGCATTTTGTGAACATTTCAACACGGGTTTAAGAAAAAATTTTATTGTGCTCCTGTGGGGTTGCTAAACTTACCTGTTTTATTGTATTTAAATGGTGCAAGGTAATAAACATTGTTTAACACAAGATGTGTGTGTTTGGTAATTATGGCCCTGCTGTTTCCTATCGTATTATTGGACGCAAATAGCACGTTCCAATATCTGTTGATAGGACATCCAATGCACTTTTTAGTAACTACAGCAATACTACTGAAGCGATCGTGACTATCTCACTTGGTTGTCGTCCTCCAAATTCAGTATCAAAGCACTTTTCTTTTACGCGTTCTGAACAGACGTCGTGTTCTGTACAACTTCGTACACAATGGTAAGGAAAGGTGGGCTACAGAGTGATGCGGCAACTGCTGTCATAGGTAAGCTGTACAGAAGCAGAAATGATCAGCGAACGGGTTAACACAGTTAACAAAAGATTTACTTAACTTGTATTTCTCAAAGTGTACGAAGACTCATTACAAATAATGGGGGCAAGAAATGGAATCCAGCTCTCAATGTCAACAAGGATGAGGCTCTCAGAATTAAGGCACGAATGATGGTGTCGGAGCTGTGGCTAGGTGACGTCTGCATGGCGTTACGTAGCAAAGAGGCTCCAAGTGCGAGTGGGCCATCCGGCTGCCTCTGGCCATCCTATATTGGTTCGGCGGAGGACACTCGTAGTACAGAACCAGTGGAGGCGTGGCCTCTCGGGCACACACCATTGGGTCTGCCAGGTTCCATGTGACCGCTATTGGCGTTTGGCGGAGGCTTACAATTCTGTTGCCAACTAAGACGCCCATGCGTTGGTATTGATACACGATGCCACACATCGAAAGGTAAGGAATTTGTGGGGACGAAGGCGTGGCCTCTCGGGCAAGTACCATTGGGTCTGCCAGGTCCCACGTGACCGCTGTTGGCGTTTGGCGGAAACTTTCAATTCTGTTGCCAACTAAGATGCCCATGCGTTGGTATCGATACACGATGCCACACATCGAAAGGTAAGGAATTTGTGGGGACGAAACATGCAGTAGTTGCCGTTGCTGAGGGCCTTTACACATCGTCTTTATACGAAACAGAAATTCAGATTCACAGTTCTCAGCTGGTTTCAAATAATCAAACGTTGACAGAACTTTGGAAAATAGCGACATCATGAAATGTGTCAATGTGCCACACTGTAAGTAGGCTGTTTAGGTTTTTATGTTGGTAACGCCACGTAGCGCTCTGTATGAAAATCACTGACTGTGCTGTGTGCAATCTGTGGCTGGTTGGCATTGTTGGAATATTTGCTATTGTAGCTTTGTGCAGTTGGAGGTGAGCCGCCAGCAGTGGTGGATGTGGGGAGAGAGATGGGAGAGCTTTGAGAGCGGACGATCTCGACGTGTGTCCGTCAGAAAAGGGAAATTTGTAAGACTGGATCTCATGGACTGATTATATATATATAATCAGTCCATGAGATCCAGTCTTACAAATATATATATATATATATATATATATATATATATATATATATATACACTCCTGGAAATGGAAAAAAGAACACATTGACACCGGTGTGTCAGACCCAACATACTTGCTCCGGACACTGCGAGAGGGCTGTACAAGCAATGATCACACGCACGGCACAGCGGACACACCAGGAACCGCGGTGTTGGCCGTCGAATGGCGCTAGCTGCGCAGCATTTGTGCACCGCCGCCGTCAGTGTCAGCCAGTTTGCCGTGGCATACGGAGCTCCATCGCAATCTTTAACACTGGTAGCATGCCGCGACAGCGTGGACGTGAACCGTATGTGCAGTTGACGGACTTTGAGCGAGGGCGTATAGTGGGCATGCGGGAGGCCGGGTGGACGTACCGCCGAATTGCTCAACACGTGGGGCGCGAGGTCTCCACAGTACATCGATGTTGTCGCCAGTGGTCGGCGGAAGGTGCACGTGCCCGTCGACCTGGGACCGGACCGCAGCGACGCACGGATGCACGCCAAGACCGTAGGATCCTACGCAGTGCCGTAGGGGACCGCACCGCCACTTCCCAGCAAATTAGGGACACTGTTGCTCCTGGGGTATCGGCGAGGACCATTCGCAACCGTCTCCATGAAGCTGGGCTACGGTCCCGCACACCGTTAGGCCGTCTTCCGCTCACGCCCCAACATCGTGCAGCCCGCCTCCAGTGGTGTCGCGACAGGCGTGAATGGAGGGACGAATGGAGACGTGTCGTCTTCAGCGATGTGAGTCGCTTCTGCCTTGGTGCCAATGATGGTCGTATGCGTGTTTGGCGCCGTGCAGGTGAGCGCCACAATCAGGACTGCATACGACCGAGGCACACAGGGCCAACACCCGGCATCATGGTGTGGGGAGCGATCTCCTACACTGGCCGTACACCACTGGTGATCGTCGAGGGGACACTGAATAGTGCACGGTACATCCAAACCGTCATCGAACCCATCGTTCTACCATCCCTAGACCGGCAAGGGAACTTGCTGTTCCAACAGGACAATGCACGTCCGCATGTATCCCGTGCCACCCAACGTGCTCTAGAAGGTGTAAGTCAACTACCCTGGCCAGCAAGATCTCCGGATCTGTCCCCCATTGAGCATGTTTGGGACTGGATGAAGCGTCGTCTCACGCGGTCTGCACGTCCAGCACGAACGCTGGTCCAACTGAGGCGCCAGGTGGAAATGGCATGGCAAGCCGTTCCACAGGACTACATCCAGCATCTCTACGATCGTCTCCATGGGAGAATAGCAGCCTGCATTGCTGCGAAAGGTGGATATACACTGTACTAGTGCCGACATTGTGCATGCTCTGTTGCCTGTGTCTATGTGCCTGTGGTTCTGTCAGTGTGATCATGTGATGTATCTGACCCCAGGAACGTGTCAATAAAGTTTCCCCTTCCTGGGACAATGAATTCACGGTGTTCTTATTTCAATTTCCAGGAGTGTATATATATATATATATATAAATGACTTTTGGACTTTTGAACACTATTAAGGTAAATACATTGTTTGTTCTCCATCAAAATCTTTCATTTGCTATCTATGCCTATCAGTAGTTAGAATCTTTTATATAGCTGGCAGTATTGGCGCTCGCTGTATTGCAGTAGTTCGAGTAACGAAGATTTTTGTGAGGTAAGTGACTCATGAAAGGTATAGGTTATTGTTAGTCAGGGCCATTCTTTTGTAGGGATTATTGAAAGTCAGATTGCGTTGCGCTAAAAAAATATATCGCGTGTCAGTTTACTGTTGATCAGAATAAGTAAAGAGAGAAATGTCTGATTACGCTAAGTTTTGCTCAGCTGTTTGAAAATCAAATAACCTAACAGGTTTACCAGCACAGTATGGTTCAAAATGGCTCTGAGCACTATGGGACTTAACATCTGTGGTCATCAGTCCCCTAGGACTTAGAACTACTTAAACCTAACTAACCTAAGGACATCACACACATCCATGCCCGAGGCAGGATTCGAACCTGCGACCGTAGCAGTCGCGCGGTTCCGGACTGAGCGCCTGAACCGCTAGACCACCACGGCCGGCACCAGCACAGTAATTTATAGTTTTCCAAAGGGGGCGTTTCAACACATATCGATACGCTCAGTTTTAATGGAGCGTGTGTCTAATTAATGTGACCCAATCGAAGTACTGTTCGGTGTCTTAGCATGCATTCATGAATCTTTTAGGGAGAAGGGCGTCTATCATGGTCCGCGCGGCTCCCCCCGTCGGAAGTTCGAGTCCTCCCTCGGGCATAGGTGTGTGTTGCGTCGTCCTTAGCGTAAGTTAGTTTAAGTTAGATTAAGTAGTGTGCAAGCTTAGGGACCGATGACCTCAGCAGTTTGGTCCCATAAGACCTTAACACAAATTCCCAAATAGGGAGAGGATTTACAGAAGTGTAAAAGTACTTGGTAAATGCACGGAATAGTTCCTGTAACGTAGGGAGACAAAAGATTATAAAAAACCACGTTGATCCATATTTAAACGACGGTTTCATCTGGGACATATACTTATGGGGCTTACTTACCTGGTTATAGAATATACTATTCAGTGCAAGAGTGGCACACAACTTTTAAACCGTCAGGATGCTGTGTTTTGAAACGCGACTCTTTAATCGCTCCAGTTGGGAACCTCTGAAATCAGACTTACCTCTAAATCCAGCACTGGTTTTAATCTCTTATGGCTAATCTTTGCCACATCGCAGCAGGAGAGTCCACAGTGTTGTTCTTCGCTAGTGAAATAGTGCCTGTATAACAGTCATTTCTTTGCAACGAACTCCGCTGTTGTGTTGTATGTACAAAAGCCTTCTTCTGTTCAGGGATTTGCATAGCAAATAAACTGGAACTTCTACATCGACGTACTAGACTTCTTGATGACCTATTTATTGTATCTTACACTAAATGTAGGTAATGTAGGACAATATAACAAACGTGACCTCTAATATTTCTGACGATTATAAACTGTTCAAAAGAGTTAGGGGAACGCGTGAATCAACGTACGGTATGTTAAATCTATTTTGGTACAGTCAGTACCTCCTTCCTTAGTGCATGGCTTCAGACCTTCGCTTTCAATGTAGGCTACAATTAAAATCAATCGATATCTATTGGCTGTGCTGCTCATTACAGTGTCAGGCGAACCTCCAGAAAGAAGTGAGTATCGGAGTCACAGTGTTTTCTTGTTTGGCAGTTGTCATCTGTGGACGTTCTATACAACCAAACACATGCAACGTGACATCTTAAAGCAGTGCAAGTTGCAAGGGTGCTCTGTTTGAACCAATAAGGATGGACTTGCGATTATGTTGCGACAGATGCCAATGCCTCTGCACCTGTCATCCACAGGTTGTGGACACGCTAGAGGGGACAGGTCGGTATACAAGGTGAGTTGGACATGGGCTCCGACACATTACAACTCCACGTGAAGACCCATTTCTTGCCATCTCTGCGATGCGGCATCGTACGGATAACGTCAGAAGGGGCCATTGGAACCACTGTGTCCGATCAGACTGTAATGAAAGGTTCACGAGGTGGGACTTTACGACCCAGAGTCCTATTCGAGTACTACGCTTGACACCACGACATAACTGCAGCTCGCCTTTAGTTCCGCCGTTCCCTTGGCAACTGACAACTTCGTCATTCGCGAAACGTGCTTGATACGTCCTGCTAAACCAGCAGAACAGGACGAGTAGTAGGAATTGTGGAAGGGGGCCAGAATGGGCGGCTGTCAGTTACACTCCAAACATAACACTTTATTTACTTGTCCAAACATTACAGCGCAACTTCTAAGCTTCACTATCGACACAAAACGCTTTTAATTCTAAAACGGCTGAAGCCCCAGAATTAAATACAACTGCTATAAATATTTATTTCTGAGACAGAAGACTCTAGGCTTTAACCTTAAATAGTACAGGGTTATTACAAATGATTGAAGCGATTTCACAGCTCTACAATAACACATACAAAAACTCAAAAAGTTTGTTTAGGCATTCACAAATGTTCGATATGTGCCCCTTTAGTGATTCAGCAGACATCAAGCCGATAATCAAGTTCCTCCCACACTCGGCGCAGCATGTCCCCATCGATGAGTTCGAAAGCATCGTTGATGCGAGCTCGCAGTTCTGGCACGTTTCTTGGTAGAGGAGGTTTAAACACTGAATCTTTCACATAACCCCACAGAAAGAAATCGCATGGGGTTAAGTCGAGAGAGCGTGGAGGCCATGACATGAATTGCTGATCATGATCTCCACCACGACCGATCCATCGGTTTTCCAATCTCCTGTTTAAGAAATGCCGAACATCACGATGGAAGTGCGGTGGAGCACCATCCTGTTGAAAGATGAAGTCGGCGCTGTCGGTCTCCAGTTGTGGCATGAGCCAATTTTCCAGCATGTCCAGATACACGTGTCCTGTAACGTTTTTTTCGCAGAAGAAAAAGGGGCCGTAAACTTTAAACCGTCAGATTGCACAAAACACGTTAACTTTTGGTGAATTGCGAATTTGCTGCACGACTGCGTGAGGATTCTCTACCGCCCAGATTCGCACATTGTGTCTGTTCAATTCACCATTAAGAAAAAATGTTGCTTCATCACTGAAAACAAGTTTCGCACTGAACGCATCCTCTTCCATGAGCTGTTGCAACCGTGCCGAAAATTCAAAGCGTTTGACTTTGTCATCGGGTGTCAGGGCTTGTAGCAATCGTAAACGGTAAGGCTTCTGCTTTAGCCTTTTCCGTAAGATTTTCCAAACCGTCGGCTGTGGTACGTTTAGCTCCCTGCTTGCTTTATTCGTCGACTTCCGCGGGCTACGCGTGAAACTTGCCCGCACGCGTTCAACCGTTTCTTCGCTCACTGCAGGCCGACCCGTTGATTTCCCCTTCCAGAGGCATCCAGAAGCTTTAAACTGCGCATACCATCGCCGAATGGAGTTAGCAGTTGGTGGATCTTTGTTGAACTTCGTCCTGAAGTGTCGTTGCACTGTTATGACTGACTGATGTGACAGCATTTGAACCACGACATACGCTTTCTCGGCTCCTGTCACCATTTTGTCTCACTGCGCTCTCGAGCGCTCTGGCGGCAGAAACCTGAAGTGCGGCTTCAGCCGAACAAAACTTTATGAGTTTTTCTACGTATTTGTAGTGTGTTGTGACCATATGTCAATGAATGGAGCTACAGTGAATTTATGAAATCGCTTCAATCATTTGTAATAGCCCTGTATTTAAGGCCAAGCGAGGTAAGACTTGGCTAGTCAGATAGATTATGTTTTTTAAAAGCTCCTGAAGGCCGCTAAAATTTAAAACAACATAACTGCAGTAACCTTTCAATAAGCAGGAGGCCCAAGCCTTATGACCAATAAGAAACCTTACTCCAAAACGGCTGAAGGCCTTTGTTTACAAAAAACTGCAACCAATTTTGCAAGATAGAAGGTCCAAAGCTTTTAACCTTAAATAGTATTTAAGCCCAAGTGATGTAAGATTTGATAAGTAAGAATCCAAAATTTTAAAGCGGCAGAAGGCCAATCATTTTAAGAACAATACAACTACAATAAATTTCCAACAGGCAGAAGGCCCACAGCTTCATCTTGAAGGAATGTAATAGTTAATACATAAGAACCTTAAACCTGAAAGCGGCTGAGGCCCATGTTTTTTAAAAAACAATACAACTACAATAAATTTTAAACAGGCAGAAAGCCCACAGCTTTATCTTGCAAAAGGTAATACTTGATAAGTAGGATCCTTAAAACTTAAAGCGGGTGAACGCCGATGATTTTAAAAACAATACACTACAATAAATTTTCAACAGGCAGAAAGCCCAGGCTTTATCTTCAGACAATGTAAGACTTGCCCAATTTAGAAAATTTACTTTTAAAATGGCTGAAGGCCTTTGATTTTAAAAACACAATTACAAGCATACAAAATCCAACCATTCGCTATGAGCCATTAAAAATACACAATTAAAGGCCCACAAGACAGGCAGTATAGGGAACGGCGCTCAGAAGTTGCCAGGAGGCTCGGTCTGCCCTTGAAATCTTAACGTTCGCTTAGGAGAGACAAGAAGCCGGCCCAACTATTCTCGATCCGCCGGCAACACAACCAAGAGACAGTCAGGGACCCACCGACAAGATGACTTGCTAACCACCGACCAGTATACGAGAATTCCAAAGCCAAAACGTTACAGTGATAGCCCCCCACAACCAAATATACATTGTCAAAAACTTCATAGCATGTTGGAGAGCAACAACAGGCGAGGAAAGCGTACTGCCTGAATCTACGTTAGCGACCAGGGCAGGTAACCGGAACACTAACGGCTACAAGGCAGAAAATTCCGCTGTTACGCTTGAATTTCAAACCGACAAATATAGTTAATTCCACCACACGGCGGCTAAATCTTCACCAACTCGAACACTCACTGTTGCTCCCAGGAATACCGCCAACAGCGAACCACCAACCAAGGGGACAACGTGAACAGGCGTGGCTTCGGTAATTAAGTCACCACTTAACTTTCGTGTCCTGGGTCGGTGAGCCACGAACCCCGTAGCAATCGGAACAGCCCCCACACACTCCGACACTGCGTAGAGACCGCCAGCGGGCCCGGCCGACTGCGCCGCGCGGAGACTTGCTTTCTCATCCGCTCCAACCGACCGACTCACTGCCAGTACACCGACAACGTTTAAAACAAGTTGTCAGTGGAAATTGTTGTATCGGTAGCTGGACCGACACTGTGAAGTGGAATGCTGAAAAAGAAAGCTTGACTAACGCTGTAGCCGATAGTGCACGCATTAAGCATACGGGCGTGAAGTCTGGAACATGAGAACTTATTAATGAATAAGAAGAAAAGTATGTAGATGCTTTGTACTTATCTTTTATTTCTCTTGAATACTCGTAAGCTATAGGCACTGATACAAATGGCTCCTTGCTAGTTCGTAGCCATTAACTTCTGATGGCTATTCTGTCTCTCGGCTAATGAGAGAGAAAGGCTTCATACAACTGGGCGATAGCTAGGTTCGCATACAACTGGGCGGTAGCTTGGTTCTCGTACAACTGGGGCGAGTCCACTCTCGTATCACGAGACCTGCCTTTGGTGGTGGCGCTAGGTCTGCGATCACAGTGGCGACACGCGGGTCCGACATGTACTACATGGACCGCGGCCGATTTAAACTACCACCTAGCAAGTGTGGTGTCTGGCGGTGACACCACATTCCTCCCCCGCAAATCGGCGAACGGTCGTGTAATAAGGCTTCCGCCCGCCGTGGGGAGGACCACATGTTGACGTAGGCGATGAGGTGGGGAGCCTAACAACAGGCGAGGCTGTGCCACCCGCACCCGGCCATCCGGTCCGAGGGGAGCTAGGAAACGCCTGCAAAACTAGTCCAGGGTGCACGTCAACATGCGGTGTATGCGCCCGTAAAGAAACATGAGGGGCCAAAGTGTCGACCTCCATTGCGTCGGGGTAGCCGACGCGCGATGACGTCATGTGGTCCGGAGCGGGCGGGCGTTCCATGGCGGAGGACAGCTGGTCACGGGAAGCGATCGGCGGCGCGTGACCCTGGGAGGCGCTTGGCGGCTGCAACGAAGCGTCGAATGCGGTCGGCGGCGGCGGCGGCTGCTGCTGCTGCTGCTGCGGCGGCGGCGGCGCGTCGCCATGGGGCAAAATGGAAGGCATCGTTGGTAACACCTGGGGATGAGGCGAGCCAGTAGATGGGTCCCCAGGGCGCTGACCGGACGGCACCGTCGCTGAAAGCAGACGGGGAGCGGCAGAACCCGAGCGACGACAGAGGCGCAGCTGATTGAGATGCCGACGCACCTCACCAGAGGCCCCCAAAACCAAATACATCGCGCGGCCGAGGCAGCGAAGAATGCGCCCTGCGAGCCAACGCCGTGAACCTCGATAGTTGCGATAAAATACAACGTCGCCTGGAGCAAAAGCAGGAGTCTGCCGCTGCACAGTAACCTGATGCGGCGGATGCAGCAAAGACATCAATGTGCGATGAGGACGACCGTGGAGCAACTCAGCCGGCGAGCGACCATCTCGGGGCTGAGAGCGATACGAAGACAAAAAGAGCAACAATGCGTCCTCCCGAGAATGCGACGCTTTCAATTTCAACATCTGTGACTTGAAAGTCCGGACCAATCGTTCAGCGGCACCGTTGGACTGAGGCGAAAACGGCGCGGATGTCAGATGTTGAATACCATTGGCCTGGCAGAAAGACTGGAATTCTGCGGACATGAATTGTGGGCCATTGTCGGAAACAATAGTCTGCGGAAGACCTTCAATGCAAAAGATAGCAGACAACGCTTGGATGGTGGCGGAGGACGTCGTGGAAGACATCCGGACAACAAAAGGAAAATTACTGAAGGCGTCGACCAGAACCAACCATCGAGCATTCCAGAATGGACCAGCAAAATCAATGTGCAAGCGTTGCCAAGGGGAAGTGGCTTTTGGCCACGCAAAGACTTTCCGCGGCGGTGCGGACTGTTGTTCGGCACACGCCGGGCACGAAGAACACATATTCGTAATCGCAGCATCGATTCCGAACCAAGTACAGTGCTGACGAGCAAGTTGTTTCGTTCGCACGATACCCCAATGTCCTTTATGAAGAAGCCGTAAAACAGAGGACTGTAACGAACGTGGGACCACGACTCTGGACTGATCATTATCAGAACGCAACAACAAAACACCACGTCGAACAAAAAGTCTCTCCTTGTGAGCAAAAAATCGGCGAACCAACGGATCCTCGATCCGAGACTTTGACAAAGGCCATTGCGTAGCAACAAAACGTAAAACAGTAGCAAGGACAGGGTCAGCAGCTGTGGCTGTAGCGACACGACGAAAATCAATCGGAAACGATTCGACCACTTCATCGGTTTCCGAATCAATGAACATGCAAGCAAGTTCGGAAGAATCGAATGCTTTATCCTCAGCAACAGGCAAACGGGACAACGCATCGGCGTTTCCGTGCTTAGCAGTGGACCGATACAAGATATCGTAGCGGTACTGCGAGAGGAAAATAGACCAGCGAATGAATTTCTGCGCTGTACGTGGAGGTACAGGCTTGTTCGGATGAAAAAGCGATGTCAAAGGTTTGTGGTCTGTGATGATGGTAAAGTGACGACCATACAAGAAATCATGGAACTTAGTAACACCAAACACGAGAGCCAAAGCTTCTTTCTCTATCTGTGAATAATTTCTTTGCGCAGACGAGAGCAATTTGGACGCAAAGGCAATAGGGCGATCATGGGAGCCAACTTTGTGCGCAAGCACAGCACCGATCCCGAAATCCGATGCATCTACCATCAACAAAAGGGGTTTCTGGGGATCGAATGGCGTAAGGCAAGTATTAGAAAGCAACGCCGATTTCAACTGGCGAAAGGCGCGTTCACATTCCGTCGTCCAGACGAACGGAACACCTTTACGGCGTAAGCGATGAAGCGGAGCTGAAATGGAAGAGGCATTGCGCACATATTTATGGTAATAATTAATTTTACCCAACACACTCTGTAGCTGTTTGAGATTTTTAGGGGACGGCAAGTCTTGTATGGCACGGAGGTGCTCTGGACTCGGATGTATGCCTTGGGCATTAATGACATGTCCCAGGTATGGTAAGTCACGAGCAAAAAACACACATTTGTCCTTCCTCAAGCGAAGACCATTTTGCCGCAAGACCTGAAATAATGTTCGTAAGTTCGCAAGATGATCTTCTTCTGTCTGTCCGGAGATCACTATATCGTCCAGATAGTTTGCTGCAGTAGGGACCGACGCACAAATAGTTTGTAAATATTGCTGAAACAAGGCAGGGGCGGAAGCACACCCGAATGGCAGTCTTTTGAAGCGGTACAATCCAAGATGCGTGTTAACCACCAATACGCGCTGGGATTCGTCGTCCACCGGTATTTGCAAGTACGCATCGGCTAGGTCCAACTTTGAAAAATATTTTCCCGGGCACAGTTTAGCAAAAAGATCTTCCGGGCGGGGCAAAGGAAAAGTAGCAGTCACTAGCTGTGGATTCAGTGTGGCCTTGAAGTCCACGCAAAGTCTCAATTTTCCGGAAGGTTTTGGCAAAATTACTAAGGGTGAGGCCCAGAGAGAAGCTTGCACACGTTCAATTACACCCTGTGATTCTAGATCGTGTAACGTTCTTGCGACCTCATCACGCAATGCGTGGGGAACATTGCGCGCCCTGAAAAATTTCGGTTGCGCGTTTACCTTCAGTTCTAAATGTGCTTCATAGTTTTTAGCGCAACCTAAGCCCGGTGCAAAAATGTCTGCAAATTCGTCACACAGCTGAGAAACACTGTCTGTAGGCACAGTCTGATTCACAGCTAGGACCTGATTTACAATAGACATGTTAAACAACTTAAATAAATCTAGACCAAATAAGTTCACTGCAGAAGAAGAACGAAGAACGTAAAATGACACAAGTTTTGTTTGTCCCTTGAATGTTGCAAGAAGGCTGCACTGTCCTAACACAGGAATTTTCTGTCCGGAATATGTAGTTAGCTTAACATTTGCGGCACGCAACGGAGGTGCGCCCAGTTGTTTGTACGTGTCGTGATTGAGCAATGAAACTGCAGCTCCGGTATCGAGCTGGAATGGTATCACTTTGCCTTCAAAGTCTAAGTCCACAAAAAGTTTATTGTCCTGCGGACGACAAGAGCGACTGTTTTGTGCAATTGGAACAGACACTGGTACAGAATCACTTGCTAATTGACGTGATTTCCGGCGACGTCGACGCACAGTTTTTGTGGGACGATCACTGTCACTGTTAGAGAAAGTGTCACAGGACGAAGTGGAATTAACGACATGAATGTCCATAGGCGAAGGTCCACGAGCCTGAGTGTCCTTGGTTCGATTCCGGCGCGAAGCAAAGGGCCTGGAATGATTGTGATTGTCTGATCTGAGCTTTTTCTGGCAAACACTTTGAACATGACCTTTCTTATTGCAGAAAAAGCAAATAGCTTGGCGTGACGGGCAATGTTCACGCGAATGTCTAGTAGCACACCGCGGGCATGATTTCACTGCAGTTGTGGGCTGGCGCGGCACACCTGGCGTAGCACGCGGCGGTCGCTGTGTGTCCGTGCGCGAGGCCCGGTTACCGGGTCGCACAGCGCGTCCAGCGGGCCGGTTAATGTTACACACGGCTGGCGAAGTTGCAAAAGATTCCTGAGCACAGTCCAGTGTGTCCTGTCTATCCAATATGTCTATCACTTGTTGAAGGGAGGGATTAACTAGTTTCAAAATTTGCTCCCGTATGCGAACATCAGAAACGTTCTGTGCTATTGCATCACGCACCATTGTATCTGAATAAGAAAGACCACAGTCACATTCAAAGGCACAGTCCCTAGTAAGTCCTTGCAATGTTGCTACCCACTCCCTATTAGTTTGACCGGCCGTACGTTTTGTACGAAAAAACGTATACCGTTTTGCAACCACATTCACTGTTTCTTTGAAATAGGCATCTAAGGCAGACAAAATTTCCTCGTATGACAAAGTTGCTACGTCGCGTCGAGGAAACAATTTCACTATCACACGGTATGTGGACACACCGACACAAGAAAGCAAAAACGGCTGCCGCTCATTACCTTGAATTCTGTAGGCAGCCATGTGAAATGCGAACTGACGAGACCACTCTTGCCAGGTCTCATCGGCTGCCACGTATGGTCGAAAGGGAGGTGCAACAGCGTTCAGTGGCAGCGGTAGCGAAGAAGCGGCGGCGGCCGCATCGGTTTGAATGGTACGTTGACCCTGGACAAGCTGTCCAAGGGCATCCAGTAACGCCTGCGTCTGCTGAGTCTGCAAGCGATAAAATTCGGACAGTACATCTGGAGAATGTGGCGAAGCCATGACACAAATAAATGGAAGCAATCAGAACTTTAAAACGTCGTCAATGAAGCAAACAATTAATACAAACTCTTTTCCCTCGTCGCCATATGTTGTATCGGTAGCTGGACCGACACTGTGAAGTGGAATGCTGAAAAAGAAAGCTTGACTAACGCTGTAGCCGATAGTGCACGCATTAAGCATACGGGCGTGAAGTCTGGAACATGAGAACTTATTAATGAATAAGAAGAAAAGTATGTAGATGCTTTGTACTTATCTTTTATTTCTCTTGAATACTCGTAAGCTATAGGCACTGATACAAATGGCTCCTTGCTAGTTCGTAGCCATTAACTTCTGATGGCTATTCTGTCTCTCGGCTAATGAGAGAGAAAGGCTTCATACAACTGGGCGATAGCTAGGTTCGCATACAACTGGGCGGTAGCTTGGTTCTCGTACAACTGGGGCGAGTCCACTCTCGTATCACGAGACCTGCCTTTGGTGGTGGCGCTAGGTCTGCGATCACAGTGGCGACACGCGGGTCCGACATGTACTACATGGACCGCGGCCGATTTAAACTACCACCTAGCAAGTGTGGTGTCTGGCGGTGACACCACAGAAATGACACCAACTACTTGCACGAAGACCTGAACGACACTCAGCAGTGGCTGCGCAATCATGAAGATGAATCAGGAGTCGATAAATATACACACCCAACCCATAAACGATCCAGGAGCCAATTCACGTCATCCAGTAAGACGACCGACCGACGATCCACGAAGACCGTCCTCTGCTCAAGTGATGCGTGGCGGCAACGGTCATGGACATCCAGGCCTCACTGAAGCTCCAACCCGACTGAACTAGCGCCGCGTTCCAACTCCACGACTGGCAGGTCCGAACTGCCCTCCTGTCACGTTACGACGACAGGCGACAGCCGGGAAGTAATAGCAGTGCAGCAAAGATAACACATGAGGGCTATATCGATAGGCACTGCTGCTGCTGCTGAAAGGCAAACAAAGCAGCAACTCAGTGACAACAGTAATTGAAGCTAACGTAACGAGGTGGCAACGCGAAAAAAAAAAAAACAAGATGTAAAATAAGAGACGGCATGAGCGCGAGCCATGCACGGCTCAGTGTGAATGGTACCTGCCACAAGGTTTTCAGGAAACCGACAGATGTCCAAGGTTCTGTGATGTTGTGGGGAGGCCTCAGTGCTGACAGCTATAGGATCTTGTCGTTGTCCATGGTCGCCTTATCGCCAAACAGCACATTGAAAAGATCGTGTTGAATCATGTAGTGACTGCTGCTTGTGGTGGTGGTCCTAAATTCCTTCCAGTGCCACGGCCAGTGTGGCGGGGTTTAGCAGGGTAGTCTCGCGAAGCCTGGATATCGAAGTAACGGAATGGTCGGCGGTGAGTCCCGACCTGCTAAACCCCATCGTGCGTGAATGAGACGGGCTTGGCAGACATGTTTATAGTCGTCCTGTTCCACCTCAGACTCTCCAAGAACTCTCATGGGCTCTCGTTGAAGAATGGGAACGGATACCACAGGGTAACCTCCGTAATGTTATAAGGAGCAGTCCACGTAGGTGTCAGTCAGTGATACACGTTCTCAGAGGACATACAATTCACTGCAGATCTCAAACTCCAATGAAAATCACCGAGGATGAAAGCTAAATGACAGTCTCTACTTTGTTTTCGACGCCTGTCGGACATTTCACTTATTTTTATGTACACAATCGAGGATGTAGTGACGTTTTTTTGTGTACTCAATTCGTGAGAGATAGAAGTATAACTTGGTAACATACTCAGTCTTCAATTACTGCTCAATAGAGTACGGCAGACACCCAAAAATCAGGTTCCGTAAGCACACTATGTGATCAAATGTATCCGCACACCCCCAAAAACATACGTTTTTCATGTTAGGTGCATTGTGCTGCCTCCTGCTGCCAGGTACTCCACATCAGCGACCTCAGTAGTCATTAAACATCGTGGGAGAGCAGAATCTGGAGCTCCGCGGAACTCACGGACTTCGAACATGGTCCCTTCTGTCATACGTCTGTAAGCGAGGTTTCCACACACCTAAACATCCCTACGTCCACTGCTTCTGATATGATAGTGAAGTGGAAACGTGAAGGGACACGTACAGCACAAAAGCGTACAGGCCGACCTCGTCTGTTGACTGACGGAGACCACCGACGTTGAAGAGGGTCGTAATGTATAATAGGCAGACATCTATCCAGACTATCACACAGGAATTCTAAACTGCATCAGGATGCAATGCAGGCATTATGACAGTTAGGCGAGATGTGAGAAAACTTGGGTTTCATGGTCGAGCGGCTGCTCATAAGCCACGCATCACGCTGGTAAATGCCAAAGGACACCTGACTTGGTGTAAGGAGCGTAAACATTGGACGATTGAGCAGTGGAAAAACGTTGTGTGGAGTGACGAATCACGGTACACAATGTGGCGATCCGATGGCAGGGTGAACGCCATCTGCCGGTAAACGCCATCTGCCAGCGTGTGTAGCGCCAACAGTAAAATACGGAGGAGGTGGTGTTATGGTGTGGTCGTGTTTTTCATGGAGGAGGGTTATACCACTTGTGGTTTTGCATGGCTCTATCACAGCACAGGCCTACATTGATGTTTTAAGCACCTTCTTGCTTCCTACCGCCGAAGAGCAATTCGGGGATGGCGATTGCATCTCTCAACACGACCGAGCACCTTTTCATAATGCACAGCCTGTGGCGGAGTGGTTACACAACAATAACGTCCCTGTAATGGACTGGCCTGCACAGAGTCCTGACCTCAATCCTATAGAACACCATTGGGATGTTTTGGAACGCCGACTTCGTGCCAGTCCTCACCAACCGACATCGATACCTCTCCTCAGTGCAGCACTCCCTGAAGAATAGGCTGCCGTTCCCCAAGAAACCTTCCAGCACCTGACTGAATGTATGCCTGCGAGAATGGAGGCTGTCATCAAGCCTAAGGGTGGACCAACACCATAATGAATTCCAGCACTACCGATGGAGGGCGCCACGAACTTGTAAGACATTTTCAGCCAGGTGTCCGGATACTTTTGATCACCTAGGGTATTTTTGTCAGTGTATATAACGCTTAATTTTATTTTAACTCGTACATCAAACACCACCTGTACTTTTTCGCAACGATTTTCAACAGTCTCTCATTTGGAAGCAGTTAGTATAGTCGGATTATAGAACAGTAGTGTAGTTTCATACTTCTCTGTTGTTTTGTAGAATTCACGCATGCTGCGTAATACTAGAACACAACGGCGTAAATAGAATGCGATCTATTTATACAGGAAGTCACTCCGTTGTTCTGTGATGCATCATTATTTTACATATCACATGGTCTCTGAGAGACAGGTTTTGCTATTTTGTTTCATCTATCTTGAAAAATGAAGTGGCTTTTCCAAGTGTGAACTGAAATAGCTGCTTTATGAAATCAAGTGGTCGCAGTCAGAATATTTTGGAAATAATATTCGACTGACCAAAAAATCCTCTCGCACCTCTTATTAGTGCTCCAATAGGGGTAATATTCTTGCTATTTGTCACCTACATACGCCGTAAGATTGGAATCAGGATAACTTTTTGTATCTCTTCAAATTTGTCATATGGACGATGACTGGAATTATTAGGTGAAATACGTCTAAATAATATTTAAGATAAAACTAAGTTTCATAAGATATTTATTCAATAGTACTTTCGCGCAGCGCCAACTTTATGGGAAGATGCTGTGATAAACCGTACTATAAAGTGATTTTGGGAATGTATTAGAAAATCAGCAGTTATACCTTCCAGACAGTTTGTGTTCCTTAAAACAATTTATGAGGGTCATTTAAAACAAAACGATTTCTCTTGGGATTAAAAACTTTACAGAGCAATTACGTTTCCCTTACTTCCGTTATTTGTATCTTTGCTACGTTCATTGAACTAGCAACAAACAAGCATCAAAGGAATCCTGTACGTTTTCCCTCATACAGTCTTGCACATCATTATCCATACAGAGACATTTTTTGAGAAATTCTCCTCGAGTTTTCTGCGGTTGTTCCAAGTTTCTATGAAGAGATTTATATTAATGTTAAGTACGTGATGCAGCACTGCGTAATTTTCTGAACAAGGAAATCCGTAAAAAATGTCACAACGCAATGCGAAACAGGACATCAAAGCACACAATAACTCAATGAGATTGTTCATACGTTTGGGAAACTCATTAAAATCTGATTTCACTTTTTTATGTTAACTTTTTGAACTCTCTGGTGGCACACATGTTACATCAAAATTAAAATATGTGGATTCACAGAGAATCTGCTGTCTGTACAATGTTGTTACGGTAATAATTTTTATAACAAAAGAGTAAATTCAACGCTGCCCTGTTTTAACATGTGGACAAAAATAAAAAGACAGCATCAGTGTGGGCTGACAAATATAAAAACATATAACGGAAAGCGTAAATCCGCTTCCGCGCTACGCGTGAACAGACGTACGGTTATTACCGCGGTGCCGCAACGACTTTAGCATTTGTTTACAGTGCGGAAAACAAATCGTGAATGAAATACCCACATAAAATTTGTAGAATACGTGGCAAAGGTGAGCGACTAATTGCTGTTGCTGCCTGATTTAAGGTACCATATTTGGCCATCTTCCACATTTTTCATAGATTGTAGTGTAGACAAAGAACATCTGCAGCTTAATTTCTGAAACGGGTTACCTTGCAGTACTATTTGTCTTCATGGGCAACTGTAATGAGGATAGCTTCGTATAACACACTCTTATGATATTTTTATGACATTGTACGCTCTTAATAAAAACGGGCTCCTCATCCAGGCCGTGGAGGCACAAGGGACGACGACCGGCCGCCGTGTCATCCTCTGTGTTGCAGCGCCATGCGGATGTGGTCAGCGCACCGCTCTCCCGGCGTTTTGCAGACTACCCAGATGGTGGGGCCAATTGGTCAGGCAGCTAGCTCCTCATCTGCTATCACGAGACTCTGTTCACGTCGTACCACTCCTTGCACCAAGAAAATGTCGTTTGCAGTACTAACAATCGAACGCGGGTGCTCTGCATTGCAACCATCTACGTTCACCACTCGGCTACGGAGCGGACTGTATTATTAATCTGTGGTAAATATTCGGCAATACTAACGCAATTGAATATTTCGTTTCACTGACGAATACTTACCCTGTGTGTGTACGATCCTTAAGGCACTGCTAGAAAAATTAACATTTTCCATTCTGTATCTTTTTTTTTATTTAATGCACTGAGGTGACAAAAGACGTGGGATACCTACTAATATCGTGGAGGACCTCCTTTTCTCCGGCGTAGAGGAGCAACTAACGTGGAATGGACTCAAAAACTCGTAGGATCTCCCCTGCAGAAATACTGAGCCACGCTCCCTCTATAGCCTTCCATAATTGCGGAAGTTTTGCCCGCGCATGATTTCGTGCACGACCTGACCTCTTCATTATACCCCACAAATGTTCGATTCGATTCATGTCAGGCTATCTGGACGGCCAAATCTTACGCTCGAATTGTCCGGTAGGTTCTTCAAATCAATCAGGAGCAATAATGGCCCAGGGACACTGCGAATCGTCGTCCATTAAAATTCCATCATTGTTTGGAAACACGACTCAATGAATGACTGCAAATAGTCAATGATCGGTTCAGTTGGACCAGAGTCCTTTCCCTGTAAATACGGCCCACACCATTATGGAGCCACCCCCAGCTTGCTCAGTGCCTTGTTGATAACTTGGCCCCGTGACTTCTTGGGGCCTAGGCCGCACTAGAACCCTACTATCAGCTCTTACCAACTGAAAGAGGAACTCATGTGACCTGGACACGGTTTTACAGTCGTCTAGGGTCCAACAAATATGGTCGCGGACTCAGGAGAGGCGCTGCAGGTGATGTCGTGGTGTTGGCAAAGACTGTCTCGTCGGTCGTCTGCTGCCATAACCCATTAACGCCAAATTTCGCCAAACTGTCTTAACTGATACATTCGTCGTACGTCCCACGTTGATTTCTGCGTTTATTTCACGCAGTGTTGCTTGTCTGTTAACACTGACAACCCCGCTGCTCTCGGTCGTTAAGCGAAGGCCCTTGGCCACTGCATTGTCTGTGGTGAGCGGTAACGACCAAAATTTAGTATTCTCGGAATACTCTTGACGATGTGCGGCCTTAATCACGTCGAAAACCTCTTCACATGAATCAGCTGAGTACATACGACAGCTTCGCCAATGTACTGCCCTTTTATCCCTTGTGTACGCAATACGCAATACTACATACTACGCAGTACTACATACGTATACACGTATAACGCTATTCCATGACTTTCGTCAACTGAGTGCATACATGGTGGTTCTCCACACACCCGATATTCACTACGTTGTCACTCGACAGGTATAGTACGTTATTTTTCGTTATTTAGTACAGGTGTAAGTAGGCTGTTTAGGTTTTTATGTTGGTAACGCCACGTACCGCTCTGTATGAAAATCACTGGCTGTGCTGTGTGCACTCTGTGGCTGGTTTGCATTGTTGTTGGCTATTGTACTGTTGGGCAGTTGGATGATAACAGCGCGTAGCGTTGCGCAGTTGGAGGTGAGCCGCCAGCAGTGGTGGATGTGGAGAAGTGAGATGGCGCATTTTTGAGAGCGGATGATCTGGACGTGTGTCAATCAGAGACAGTACATTTGTAACACTGGATGTCATGAACTGACATATATATATATATATATATATATATATATATATATATATAATGACTTTTGAACAATATTAACGTAAATACATTGTTTGTTCTCTATCAAAATCTTTATTTTGCTATTTAGCCTATCGATAGTTAGTGCCTTCAGTAGTTTGAATCTTTTATTTACCTGGCAGTAGTGGCGCTCGCTGTATTGCAGTAGTTCGAGTAACGAAGATTTTTGTGAGGTAAGTGATTTGTGAAACATATAGGTTAATGTTAGTCAGGGCCATTCTTTTGTAGGGATTTTTGAAAGTCAGATTGCGTTGCGCTAAAAAAAAATTGTGTGTCAGTTTAGTGTTGATCAGAATAGGTAAAGAGCGAAATGTCTGAGTACGTTCAGTTTTGCTCAGCTGCTTGAAAAGCAAATAATGTAAGAGGTTTATCAGCACAGTAATTCAATAATTTTTCTAAGGGGACATTTCACAGGGTGGAGCAAATAAAAGTGGTCCCAAAACAGAACTCCAGGATACAAAGAAACACAGCAGAGGAAACGGAATACAGTACTAGCCTTACTATAGCAGATGCTGAAAGTGCCAACCATTCATCTCTTTGCACTTCTGGACCATGGTCAGCACGTTGCTGAAAGTGGATCGAAGCTGGACTGCTGGAGTTGCTGCAGTCTCACCCTAAATGTTCTGCCGCAGTTCTTGAAGACTTGGGTTGTTGAGGGCTCCCCATACAGAGTAATCGCATACTGACAAATCAAGGTGGCCTAGGCGGCCAGCTGGGGTCCCGTCCAGACTGACCTGTGCTAACAACTCTGTCAGGCATGAAGATTGTGCAAATGTGCTCCAAGTTTCGGTCGGCTGTATGGGCAATTTCTCCATCGTGTTGGGAGTAACTGTAGGTCTTTTCCTCCTTCGTTAATGTTGCCACAAATGGTTTCAAAATGTTGGCAACGTAACGCGCCGAAGTCAGCGTCTGATGAAAGAAGATGGGACCAATGATGCGGGGTGCAGACACCACCCATCAAACCCCAACCTTTTGATCATGCAATGGTTTTTCGTGGAGGTTATGGGCATTCTCCGCTGCTCAGAACCTGTGATTCTGTGGGTTGCCATAACCACACAGCTAAAACCAGGCTTCACCAGACATAAAGAACAGATCCATGTCCAAGCCATTTATTATTGTCTCAGTGAACAGCCACTCACAAACTTGAGCCACTAAGGGTAATCTTCTGGTTGTAACGCATGAATAACAGACACTCGGTAGGGGCGAATGTGCAGGTCAAGGTGGAGTATTCATTTGCATGGTCGACGTGATTTGCAAGTCTCTTGTGACAGGCATCGGGTTGAATTGGTAGGACACTGAAACAACGTACAACCTAACAACGGCCATCCTTCTTTACACAGTTAGTTACACGTAATATTCACTCTGCACTACTTAAAGACGCAAAAAGGTCTCGCAGGTCACCCTAACAGGTACCAGAAAACAGTCTAAAAAATTATGAGCATTCTTCAGTTCACCTGTTGACATCTCAGCTCCGTTCACCGAGTATGGTCTGGTAATGATCCAGAATTAAATTTTGACCCTGCAACGGAGTGCGTGCTGATATGAAACTTCCTGGAAGAGTGAAACTGTGTGTCGAGCCGAGACTCGAACTCGGGAACTCTGCTATTCGCGGCCAAGAGCTGTGCAAACTAAGCTATCCAAGCACAACTCACGACCCGAGCTTTAATTCCACCTGGACCTCGTCTCCTACTTTCTAAACTTTACAGAAGCTCTGCTGCAGACATTGCAGAACTGGCACTCCTGGAAGAAATGATATTGCGGAGACCTGGCTTAGCCACAGCCTGGTTGATGTTTCCAGAATGAAATTTTCACTCTGCAGTGGAATGTGCGCTGATAAACTTCCTGGCAGATTAAAACTGTATGCCGGACCGAGACTCGAACTCAGGACCTTTGCCTTTGGCGGGCAAGAGCTCTACCAACTTTTTTTAATAAATTTTATTATTCTGCGTAGCCCCTCGTTACATATCTGATCTTTTTTGAAAATAAAGTTTATTCAAACTGCCCATAAACAGAATGAAATTTTCACTCTGCAGCGGAGAGTGCGCTGATAAGAAACTTCCTGGCAGATTAAAACTGCGTGCCGGGCCGAGACTCTAACTCGGGACCATTACCTTTAGCGGGCAAGTCTTCTTTTTTTCTTTTCTTTTACATTTTACCAGACCGATACTCGATGTCAGGTCCTTTGCCTTTGTGGGCAAGAGCTCCACCAACTTGTTTTGAGGTCGCCCTACCATTTTTTTCTTTATCTTGTTTTGCCACAAATCGAGGACTTCCTTTTCGCCATCACAATACATGTAGAGTATCGCTATTCCTTGTACCCGATTGACTGCATTCATCCGGGTCATCGGGCAATAGATAGTGTCGGGGTGAAAGAGGTCCAGGAGCACAATGGAAACATAGGGACGGTGTAGGAGGAAAGCTGGTATCTGGCGGATCAGTTACCAGCACTCACGTGCAGGGTCATAGTTCAGTCTGTGTTCGTCTGTGTGTATCATCGTGCAATGGGGACATATAGGGGCGTCAGTTGGGTGAATCGCATGTAGCCTTCGTCGGGTCGGAAATTTCTCGTTAGTGACCACATACCACGTCGACCGCACTAAAGCTGACAGGAAGGTCGCGTGGAGTCATACAACGTCTTTAGCCGGATTCCGGCGTTGGAGGACACTATAATACATCTTTGCTGTCGGATCCCGTGTTATAACTCCCAATATATAGTTGTGCTCCACGAAAAACGTCTTAATACGTGATAGGGAGGGTGATAGTGAGGGTGATAAATGCCCAACAGATACTGGTGGGCACAGCATGTGTGGGGGCCACCTCTGCTGTCAGGATGCCTGGAAGACTGTCTGTTGTTGAAAGCCAGTCGCCACACTAAGGTACAGCGTCAACGCTCTGTGCTTGACGTGAGTGAGTCCAACACCTCCTTTGTGGAAGGGTAAAGTAAGAGCAGGAAAACGGATATTAAAAACTGCACCAGCGTTAAACACGTGTCCAAGCACTGTCTGTATCCTGGATGCCATCGTGTCTGTCATCGGTAATGCGTGGGCGTAATGCTTAAGTTTAGAAGCCATGTACGCGTTGATGTACTGAGCTCGTTCCAAAATGTCCAATGATCTAAATTTGTTGAGGCGAGCCTCTACGCAGAGTCGTTGTTAAGACCTTACTATACGTAAACGCCGCCGTACGTTGTATCTATCGATGGAGCGATATCCCTAAACATTTGAGCGCTGGGACCTTTGTCAGGGGTACATCCAGTTTTGCAATTATGCCTCGTCTCACCCATGTAGCTTGATTTCTGGAGGTTGATCAAACTGCCTGCCACCGCCCCATATGGTTGGAGCCAGGAAAGCGACGTTCGTATTTCGTCATCAGTCCATGCTAAGGACACCACATCATCGGCATATGCGCCACATCGAAAGGTCATGAAGCGGAGGCTAAGACCTTTCAAGCGTCTCCAGAGTTCGTGAAGAGCTGGTTCGGGAGCAATGGTGAATAACATGACAGAAAGAGGACAATCCTCTCTGACGGACCTGTTGACACGGACGGGGGCGGACCGATAGCTGTTTACCATAATCCCCATGATCACCCCATGGATCAAACTAAACGCAACAGATGTCGTCTTGCGCGGGATACCGTTGTGTTTCATAACTGCAAGCATGAAACCATGTTCAACACGACTGAAAGCATGGTCAAAATCCAGCGCTACAAGAGTGCCGTGGAGGCGGCATGTTTGCATCAGCACCACCACGTCTCTACAAGTGCTCAAAGTCACAAACACATTAGTTTGATCACTGTGAGTGGCCGTCATTACCTTAGATTTTAGCCTCTTACAGAGAATGCGTGTCAGCAGTTTTTAGTCGGTGTTCAGCATTGTCAGTGGTCCAAAATCAAGTGGGCGACAGCCTCATCCGGGTTTGGGCACCAGAATCAAGAGACCCTCAATGAATTCAGTTGGTAGTTGAAAATCGGGGTTCAAGAGTCCTCTGTACATTCTGACCCACATTGGGCGCGTAAGATCAAAAAACCTTTTGTAAAAGTCCATTAGGGCCTGGTGCTTTATTGGAAGCACCGCACAACATAGGCTATCGTAGTGCTTCCAAAGTCACCTCCGACAAGAGCATAACATCATCTTGAGGGTTCCGAAAGACGGGTTGGTCAGATATGACTTTCCTGACTCCTACATCCATGTTGTATTCTCGCTCGTAGAGAAGTGTATATGACTGTGTGAACGCTTGAACGATGTCCATTTGTGTTTCAGCTCTTCGTCCATTCTCCGTCTCGACTTCTATAATGAGCTGCCTCTTGCGTCTTCTCCTCTCATGAACTATATGCTGGAGTGAAGGTCGTTCTCCACTAACATCATCAGTTGTCCCCGCCTGCACCCGCACACCTGTAGGACGTACGGCGGTGATCGAGCAACTGTGCCTTGATATGATGTTCTGCCGACTGTCGTTCCAGCGGCGGTGGTTGCTCAGCCAGTTCGCGGAGCGCTGTTTAGAAATCAGTAGTCGTGGCATACCAGCGCGCTCTATCTCGTCCATAGCTGGCTAATGTGCGGCACAAGGCGGGTTTGACACACCGTAACCACCACTGAAGTACGGAACCGTAAGCGGGTAATCACCGGGGGCATCTGCTCCATGTGGACTCAACTTCGTGTCTCCAATTTACCTAGTCAAGAAGGGCCACAATGAGGCGCCATGGACCTCTACTTCGTCAGACATGTTGGCTCACACACCCTAGGTGATCCGTGAATGCTGCCGGCCACATCCCAGCATCGACAACTCCCAATCGCAGGCCACGTGTGATCCAAACGGCTCGGGGAACGACTAGTTAAGTAGGTGTATGCCTTTCGGTCGCCATGTTGTATGACCTAAGTGTCCGACAAAGCCAAGTCCTTTACGAAGGCCTGAAGTGCTGGGCTGGTGGTATAGCGCAGCATCAGGTCGGATGGTTTGAGCACACAACTGACATCTCCACCTACTACAAAGTGCTCAGCATTGCCCTGCTACGGAATTGCTTTGTCTCGACTGCCGACTGTTGCCGAAGGCACGAGTATACGGGATATGTTCCCAGATATGTGAGCTGGTCGATGAGTTGTTAACTAATGGAATCCTCGCAGAATGAGATTTTCATTCTGTAGCGGAGTGTGTCCTGTTACGAAACTTCCTGGCAGATTAAAACTGTGTGCCGGACGGAGACTCGAACTCGGCACCTTAGCCTTTTACGAGCAAGTGCTCTACCATTTGAGCTACCCAAGCACGACTCACGTCCCGTCCTCACAGCTTCAATTCTGCCAGTAGTTTTAATTTTCCAGGAAGTTTCATAACGGAACCCGTTACGGTTTCCTCGATGGCGAATATTCATCAGAGAGACAGAGGTATGCTCCAGAAAAGTGTGATAGGACAGCTCTTATTCTCAATATACGTAAATTATATGACGCACAGGGTGAGCCGCAACATGCAGTTGTTTGCTGATGACGCTCTGGTTTACGGGGAAGTATCATCGTTGAGTGATCGTTGGAAGATACAAGATGACTTAGAATTTCTAGTTGGTGTGATGAATCGTAGTGCGATTTCCCCGGTAGGTTCAGTTTACTTTATCCTAATTAGGACGTAATAATTGCTTTATTAACCGCGTGCGGCAATCGAACTCGTAAATGACGCGTGCCGCTGATGCTCAGCTATGTGAAGGCTGATCGCTCTCTTTTGTCTGTGAGAGTTCGCAATCTACCACGCGAATTAGTTCAATTGATGGTAAACAGACGTTAAACGCAAATGATCGTAAAGGAAACAGTAATTTTAATGTAACTGCCTTTGAAGTTGTTAGGATGTTAGTTCAATAAGGAGCGCTTAAATTCACAAGAATGTCCAATATTAATGTGCTTATATTCACACATATGTAATTAGTTTAAATAGCACAGACTTTTCATCAACATTAACATAATAAAATTCGAATGAATAACCTTGTAGACATTTAAAATACTACGGTGGTGGTAATATATTTAACGTTAATATTATAGAAATATTTGAGACAACGTATGAAAAAGTTTAAGACACTTATCAATGTGTAATCAGAAATTACGTAATGGGTCTCAATTATTACCTATAGTTGACTTTAATTAACAGCTCAGATTTCGTCACACGCCACTGGTTTCGATTTGCAAAGTACAAAAGGCACCACAGTTTTCTGAAGAAAAGAAGCAGAAGATTCACTTTACCTTTTGGTATCATCTTCTCAACAGTAACAGCGACACACAGCAGCCATTACGAAATTTGGTTGGTTTACAATTTATATGTGAAATCTGAGTGTAAATCGCCGAAAGATTTTGTATGAAAATAAATACCAGCTTTTATCACTATAGCCGGCCGCGGTGGCCGAGCGCTTCTAGGCGCTTCAGTTTGGAACCGCGCGACCGCTACGGTCGCAGATTCGAATCCTGCCTCGGGCATGGATGTGTGTGATGTCCTTACGTTAGTTAGGTTTAAGTAGTTCTGAGTTCTATGGGACTGATGACCTCAGATGTCAGATAGTGCTCAGAGCCATTTGAACCATTTTTTATCACTATAAAAATCTTTGGTTTAAAAAATTGAAGCTATATGGATGTCGATTTTTAAATACATAAACGAACAAACTTCCAGTTTTTCACGTTTTGCTAATATGGCTTCCCTACTTGCAGTCCACGTTGTAGCAGAAACAAAGTAAGATTGTTACAAGTAGTGGCACACACCAAATTACACTATGGCATTTCACTAGAAGACGAGCTACGTCCAATCCTCGTCAACAAATGCTACTGAAATGGGAAGGGGCAGCTTACTGTTAGTGACTCTGAATGCTACAGGATTTTCAGTTGCACATATAGCCTGCAATATGTCTGTCGCAGCTTGCAGAGATCCATGATCCACAGTACAACTGGTTTTTTACTGCACAATAAGTCAGAGCAAACCTCTTCTTCCATAAGAGCTGCACTTTTTATAAAATAGCAACACCATTCTGATGTCATCCGAAGCTAATTTTGCCAGTGTTCGATTTTCATTACAAAAACACCATATACGAGCATTGTGCTCACACTACTATTGACTAGTTAGACAATCTTTGTACAAGAGCTATATCTTCTCAAAAACGGCAGAATACCGCCGCTCAGATCAATAAGCAGGAATTCCCTTAACCGTTATTACTCATTCTGAAGCCATGACTGTTTATAATACACTATGCACAATTTTGCAGTCGTTTTGACGCTCTAAGCGTTTTAACAAAACAAACAGAACATAATATATTTAATTATTTCTTAGTATGGCTTAGTAAATGTATAACTTAGGTTGTTTGTCATTTCCGCCACGAGGTGGCAGCACGCTATAGTGATTCATAACGTACCTTCGACCATAGATATTGGTAGACTGGTCATTACGTATATTTCGTGGCACCAACATCTCTACTGCTATACCACGTGACTATTGGCAAAACAATGGTGGTATCCTGTTGTGCTTATGGTTGTACCGAGCGTTTTGTGAAGGGAAGTAACATTAAATATCACGTGTAAGTATTATTAGTTTAATTTAGCGGCATTTCTTGAATACTGATAAGCTATTGTGTGTATCATATCCTTACCCGGAACGCCACAGTTACGTATATTGAAGTGCTGTGTGTGTTTCCAGGCGCACATTGCAATCGTATATATTTCTTGAAATGGTAAGCTACAAAGCTGCTTTTTCTCTTTCGTATAGGTTTCCAAAGGATGAAGGGCGCAGGCAGATGTGGATACAGGCAGTGAATCGAAAAGATTTCAAGCCTACTGCGCACACACGCATCTGTTCGAAGCACTTTGAAGAATATATATATATATATATATATTGTGTGTGTGTGTGTGTGTGAGAGAGAGAGAGAGAGAGAGAGAGAGAGAGAGAGAGAGAGAGAGATATTTATTACCAATAACCCTTCCCACTCCAAAAGCAATGGCAATGTGCATTGCTACTACATAAGAAGAAAGGATGATTTTTACTATCCTGGGTTAAATCTGACTTTGGTACAAAAAGGGGTGAATTATGCTGGTATTATTTTAAAGAACAATTTGCAAAAACAAGTTAGGGGTTCGATTTCTCATCAGGGTTTAGTTTTCTTTTGTACTTTCCAGTTACAAAACATACGAATATCAGAAACAAATACGGAATACCATTTGTAAAAAGGTAGTTGTATGGCCTATGTTAGTTTCCAGATAACAAGCTTTAATGTACGGAATTAATAATATGCTACTACAAAAATCTTTGGTCATTTACCAAAAAGCATCAAAAGCCTGACAGATAGCCAATCAGAATTGAAAATCAAACTAAAAAAATCTATGAATGACAGCTCCTACTCAGTAGACGATTTTTTAGGTATAAATAAGTGATTGGAAGAATTGTCATGTAATGATAGGTCTACCTTTCATTAAACTGACACATCATTGCGAAGTATCGTATTCATGATCTGTGGAACAAGTATTCATGTAAGTAAGTACTGATTTTGTAGATATCTTATTTAATACACCTACGAAACAAACTGTTTAAACCAAAAACGAGCTTTCAAATGAAACTGCTTTACGTTTTGTGGGTGAACGACACAATTGAGTTCGTTACATTCGATGTGAACACGTGTGTTTACGTTACAGGTTTCGTTGTTTATGCCGATTTATGAAGTCTACAACACTTTCTACAGCCAAGGCACTAACACACACACACGCAATATTTACATTTTATGCAGTGCATAACGCGTATTGTTAGTAGAGAATGCATCTCATAATTGGTAACACTCAAATATTCGCAGCGAATATATTGCCGAACATCGAAAGTGTTTCAGCAGTTCACAAAGTTCATTGTGAAGTAATGGCTGTAAAACTAAATTTGTACAGTGGTTACGCAATAATTTATCACTTCTAGCTGTGTTTACATAAGCTACATTTAATGTGGTGAAGTTAGCAGAAAATCCACTGAGAAATACTGGAAGTGAAATCAGGAATCAGAATGCTGCCTTGAACTCCCGCCGACGTTCTGCCAACAGTCACGTGATTCTATGTTGCAGCCACGCCAGATGTATAGCCGCTGCACTGCTTGCCCAGTCTATTAGTATCTATGGTCGAAGTAACGTACCCGCTTTTACAATCATATTGTTTCATTGCAACTACTAGATGGCATTAGCGTCTATATTAGGCGTGTCTCATACAGTACCTCTTTCAATGCCAGCGGTACCAACTGTTACTTTTTAAAGTTATGACGTATAAAGACAAAGAGTTTACATGATCGGAATTATTAATTCTGTTAATGAAGGTATTGTTTAGTGTTGTAATGACGCCTATATCATTACGGTAGCTGGCTCTAAATGTAGAAAAAGTTAATGGGCATGAGCAAAGAAAATAATATCATAATGTTCGAATTCGGCATTAGTAGTGTGCTGCTCGACACAGTCACGTCGATCTGGGCGTAACGTTGCAAAGCGATGTGAGGATTTTGACAAGAAAGGCGAATGGTCAACTCAGTTTATTGGAAGAATTCTAGGAATGTGGGATTCGTATCTAAAGGAGACCGCATATACGACACTACTGCGACCTGTTCTTGAGTACTGCTCGAGTGTTTGGGATGGCCACCAGGTGGGATTGATTGTCTAAGCAGTGGCGTGCTGGTTGTTTTGATACTGGTAGGATCGATCAACACGCGAGTACTACGGAGATGCTTCGGGAACTCAAGTGGGAATCCCTGAGGGAAGGCGACGTTCTTTTCGAGGAACTCTATCGAGAAAATTTAGATAACCGGTATTTGCAGCTGATTACTGAACGATTCTATAGTCACCAACGTACATCTCACTTACGAACCACCATATTCGACCGTGCAGGATTGTACAGCCACGTCACGTGGGTTGAGTTAGCAAATGAGCTTGTTTGTAACAACACAAGTATCCACGTGGACAGTGCGACGACGTCTCGAGCAGCACGCAGCGTCAGCAAGGCCACGATTGTCGCTTGAGGCGGCAGCAGTGGAGGGTGCAGCGACAGTGGAGCGGTCCAACTACAGCACTGGATGCTGAAGTGATATTATTTATTTATGAACGAATCCCAGTTCGGTGTACATCATCACGATCGACGTATTCGTCTGCGGAAGCTCAGAAGTAAACGAACGTTGCCAGACAGCATTCGTCTTCTTCATATGGGCCTAGACCTGGTGTGATGGTATGGGGTGCCATTGGGTACAATGCATGATTAATAACGTTCGTATCTGAAGATTCTTGACGCAGTACACCGTGAAGGTATCAGGCTGGCCCCTGGTGCCTTCCGTACCTGTCCTATCCCCAGCCTGTGTGCTGAGGCAGGGGAACCGCCGCTCGCCATCCGGCGGAAACTCCTCATGGTGCGACGGGTGTGTCAATTCCTTGCCTGTACTACCTCCCCTGCGTACCCTACCGTTGCCCGACCGCCTATGGAACGTCTCTTTTCCAGTTGTCCCAGGGCAACGACACCATTTGGGATTCGTGCCAAGCATTTGCTTGAGTCTCTTGGTGTGGAGCGTGTGGCACCCCAACTTCAGAGTTTTATCCGCCTGCCTCTGCTTGCTCCAAAGGCCCAGCGTCCTTTTAGACTTGTCAGAGTACCGGAGGAGCTGCACTCTTGCGTTTGTTTTTACCTCCTTATTTTACGATATGTTAAACCAGCATCCCGACCATGTACCAGTATTTACGGATGGCTCTAAACAGGGGGACTCTGTTGGTTGTGTTGTTGTTTTCCCTGATCGAGTCGTCAAGTTACGGCTTCCTGCGGCGTTTACCATCTTTGATGCCGAATTTTTTGCGATCTTGCGGGCATTGGAGCAGATGAGATGTGTTCCCAGTATTAAGTTTCTCATCTGTACGTTGTTGAATGTGCCGTCCCCCTCCATGCTGTTACCTCCCTTTTGCGTTTTCGTGTTATGCGTCAATGGGAAGAGGAGTGGTTGCCAGTCGGTGAAAATAAGCTGCGTCTGGTCAAGGCCACCACGCGGTCATGGCGTACGCCCTACCAGTCCTGCAGGCGGGATGAGGTTCTCCTCACTCGCCTCCGCATCGGGCACAATCCCTTAACGCATGGTTTTTTTCTCCGGCGGGAGGACCCCTCAATATGCAGTGCTTGTGGCGTCCAGATTACTGTCCGCCACATTTCACTTGACTGTCCTTTATTCTCTGACCAGAGAGCGGTGGTTTCCTTGCCGCCGGATTTGCCTTCTATTTTGCAAGACGACGCAACGACTGTGGTTAAGGTCTTACGGTTTTGTGTCCTGTCCAATTTGTTGCCTCGGATTTTAGGGAGAGGATTTTATTGTGCTGCTGGGTGACTGGCTCACCCAGGTTTTAGGTAAGAGGTCCGCCAGTCACGATTATCTACTTGTTTCACTTCGATTTCTGTTCTCTTTTCCTTCTGTTTCCTTTCCTTTTTTAGTGCGTTTCTTCTCCTCTTGTTTTGCCTCTGTATGTGATGATTTGGAACTGCGTCAGGTCTGTGTCTTTTAGCCGTTCTCCTTGTTCGCTGTCCGTCTTCGTCCCTTCACCGCATGTGTTCCTGTTTCTATGCGTTTGGGCGCTGATGACCACGCTGTTTAGCGCCCGAAAACCTCAAACCACACACACGCACACACACACACACACACACACACACTCACTATTACGTTTCTGACTTGTTATGACCGCTGACAGTGCGCTTTCTTCGAGTTCTCCGTGACGTTATCTTTCAACAAGATAACGCTAGACCCCATTAGCCGGTGATGTTCTAACCTAAACAACTCAGAGGACTGTTGCCCTGACCTGTACGTCCATCAGACCTCTCACCCGCTGAAAACATCTGCCCATGAGTTCCCGAAAGACTGGCAGTCAACCACTTCCCAGCCACTGTGATTTATGAGCTTTGGCACAGGGCCGAAACAGCATGGAATCAGTAACCATACTCGTCACCCAAGGTGAGTTTCAACTCGGTAGCCGGATGCGTTAGATCCACTGTTGCGGCCGGACGTTTCAGTCATGCACACTAAATTTCACACCCAGTGTATCCCCATATCATCTACACTCCTGGAAATGGAAAAAAGAACACATTGACACCGGTGTGTCAGACCCACCATACTTGCTCCGGACACTGCGAGAGGGCTGTACAAGCAATGATCACACGCACGGCACAGCGGACACACCAGGAACCGCGGTGTTGGCCGTCGAATGGCGCTAGCTGCGCAGCATTTGTGCACCGCCGCCGTCAGTGTCAGCCAGTTTGCCGTGGCATACGGAGCTCCATCGCAGTCTTTAACACTGGTAGCATGCCGCGACAGCGTGGACGTGAACCGTATGTGCAGTTGACGGACTTTGAGTGAGGGCGTATAGTGGGCATGTGGGAGGCCGGGTGGACGTACCGCCGAATTGCTCAACACGTGGGGCGTGAGGTCTCCACAGTACATCGATGTTGTCGCCAGTGGTCGGCGGAAGATGCACGTGCCCGTCGACCTGGGACCGGACCGCAGCGACGCACGGATGCACGCCAAGACCGTAGGATCCTACGCAGTGCCGTAGGGGACCGCACCGCCACTTCCCAGCAAATTAGGGACACTGTTGCTCCTGGGGTATCGGGGAGGACCATTCGCAACCGTCTCCATGAAGCTGGGCTACGGTCCCGCACACCGTTACGCCGTCTTCCGCTCACGCCCCAACATCGTGCAGCCCGCCTCCAGTGGTGTCGCGACAGGCATGAATGGAGGGACGAATGGAGACGTGTCGTCTTCAGCGATGAGAGTCGCTTCTGCCTTGGTGCCAATGATGGTCGTATGCGTGTTTGGCGCCGTGCAGGTGAGCGTCACAATCAGGACTGCATACGACCGAGGCACACAGGGCCAACACCCGGCATCATGGTGTGGGGAGCGATCTCCTACACTGGCCGTACACTACTGGTGATCGTCGAGGGGACACTGAATAGTGCACGGTACATCCAAACCGTCATCGAACCCATCGTTCTACCATTCCTAGACCGGCAAGGGAACTTGCTGTTCCAACAGGACAATGCACGTCCGCATGTATCCCGTGCCACCCAACGTGCTCTAGAAGGTGTAAGTCAACTACCCTGGCCAGCAAGATCTCCGGATCTGTCCCCCATTGAGCATGTTTGGGACTGGATGAAGCGTCGTCTCACGCGGTCTGCACGTCCAGCACGAACGCTGGTCCAACTGAGGCGCCAGGTGGAAATGGCATGGCAAGCCGTTCCACAGGACTACATCCAGCATCTCTACGATCGTCTCCATGGGAGAATAGCAGCCTGCATTGCTGCGAAAGGTGGATATACACTGTACTAGTGCCGACATTGTGCATGCTCTGTTGCCTGTGTCTATGTGCCTGTGGTTCTGTCAGTGTGATCATGTGATGTATCTGACCCCAGGAATGTGTCAATAAAGTTTCCCCTTCCTGGGACAATGAATTCACGGTGTTCTTATTTCAATTTCCAGGAGTGTATTTCACACACATTATATTCATGATCAAACATAATGAACAGCCAAGCTACTTTACTAATATTTGATTGTTGAAGACATAATTCATCACCGATCATTGTTAATGCCAAGTGTTTGAGTTCATCTAAATAGTCTGCACAGATAAAGCATTAATTATTTTGAATAATAGGTCAAATGTCTTTTGAAATGATTTGTATAAGAATAAGAAAGAAAATCATTCTTAAATGCCAAACCTTTCTCCAGTATATATGATTTCTTACTTTTAGAGAAATATTTTCACAAAACATTTCAACAACTTCTTTCATTCTCTTTTTTTTTTTTTTTTTTTTTTTTTTGCTTTCAAGTTTTATTAAGTAAGCATGGTCTTAATGACACCTGATTTGCCATCCTAGCGTCTTCTGTTCTTGAAACATCTTAAATTTAGTTTTTGATTCAAGCAGCAGTTGTCCTTGAGATATTTCAGTCTTCCTTCAACTCACCACCTTTTCTTAATTACCGTGATTACTTCCAGGTAACTGAATATTTTCTTACAAAAAATTGCAGTTGCTCAATTTGGAACTCCGTTTGTTCATTTCCCACTATTCATTTCGCTATGAAAATTTGATCAAGAACCCATCATGTAACTCACAGGGAGTCATTTTTTCGCTCCACTCAAAAATTTGACTAAAGCGTTTCGAGAGTTAACTAAGGAAGAAATACGTTCCCTTTGAGTGCTATCATTTGCAAAAATCTCGTTTCGATCTCTTGAACCGTGTGTGAAGTATGGCGAGTTTTACAACCACGTCATTCCCTTTGCGCAAGGACGGAGTCAGGCGCACCGCCAGATATAAAATCCAAAATCACTGGAGCTAAGAACTGATCTCAACTGTAAATACAATTGCGGTAAGTTGGCTACATTTCACGTGCAGAAATGTATTAGCTAAAACGAACTACACACGAAGCGTATGCTGTGCGTTTTTACCTCTGCAAACCCTGAAAAATTCCGTGCAGTTATTTACTTAGTTCCTTGCAGCACTGTAACTATGACGAATAATGAAAAGAAATTCGTTGCTTTATCGAGCGAAGATATGAAGCTTCCAGATGCGAAATAATTACATTTTTCACCAAATAGTTCGCTTAAAACTGAATAAGAATGAATTCGTAGCAGCCGGTGAATCTATTTCAGTGCTTCGCTGCGTAAAGTCATTGTCAAGCGTTCTATAGCGACAGCATTCAAACATGTCTGAACTCAAATATCGCCAGCAAAGCAGACGACAAGCACCGGTACGGACGTTGCCAACGTGGGACACTTTCGTAGCTATACCTGCGGTCGTGTTTTGTCGCCTGAAGCTGTCGGTCTCTGGCCGGTCGGAGTGGCCGTGCGGTTCTAGGCGCTACAGTCTGGAGCCGAGCGACCGCTACGGTCGCAGGTTTGAATCCTGCCTGGGGCATGGATGTGTGTGATGTCGTTAGGTTAGTTAGGTTTAATTAGTTCTAAGTTCTAGGAGACTGATGACCTCAGAAGTTAAGTCGGATAGTGCTCAGAGCCATTTGAACCATTTTGTCGGCCTCTTCTGTCGCTCACGTACGACATAGCCTAAGTGTTGGGCTGATGTAGAGCTAATAAATCCACAACCATATGACATCGGAAGTTCACTGAGGCTTTTTGCAGATTATGCTGTGGTGTATCGAGAGATTGTAACAATGGAAAATTGTACTGAAATGCAGGAGGATCTGCAGCGAATAGATGCATGGTGCAGGGAATGGCAATTGAGTCTGAATGTAGACAGGTGTAATGTGCTGCGAATACATAGAAAGATAGTTCCCTTATCATTTAACTACAAAATAGCAGGTCGGCAACTGGAAGCAGTTAATTCCATAAATTATCTGGGAGTACGAATTAGGAGTGATTTAAAATGGAATGATCATATAAAGTTGATCGTCGGTAAAGCAGATGCCAGACTGAGATTCCTTGGAAGAATCCTAAGGAAATGCAATCCGAAAACAAAGGAAATAGGTTACAGTACGCTTGTTCGCCCACTGTTTGAATACTGCTCAACAATGTGGGATCCGTAACAGACAGGATTGATAGAAGAGATAGAGAAGATCCAACGGAGAGCAGCGCGCTTCGTCACAGGATCATTTAATAATCGCGAAAGCGTTACGGAGATGACAGATAAACTCCAGTGGAAGACTCTGCAGGAGAGACGCTCAGTAGCTCGGTACGGGCTTTTGTTAAAGTTTCGAGAACATACGTTCACCGAAGAGTCAAGCAGTATATTTCTTCCTCCTACGTATATCTCGCGAAGAGACCATGAGGATAAAATCAGAGAGCTCAAAGCCCACACAGAAGCATACCGACAATCCTTCTTTCCACGAACAATACGAGACTGGAACAGAAGGGAGAACCGAATGGCTCTGAGCACTATGGGACTTAACATCTGTGGTCATCAGTCCCCTAGAACTTAGAACTACTTAAACCTAACTAACCTAAGGACAGCACACACATCCATGCCCGAGGCAGGATTCGAACCTGCGACCGTAGCAGTCGCGCGGTTCCTGACTGAGCGCCTAGAACCGCTAGACCACCGCGGCCGGCGGGAGAACCGATAGAGGTACTCAGGGTACCCTCCGCCACACACCGTCAGGTGGCTTGCGGAGTATGGATGTAGATGTAGACGATTATTCTAGTAGTGTTTACTTCACAAATTTCGCAACTAATGTTTCAGGTTTCCAGATAAAAACTGGATTCTGTATACAAAGGGAAGAGCACTCAAACACAGTAATTTCGACAGCTTTCCTGGAGTTCAAGCGATTAAACGGCGTTAAATAATTCGTATTAATGTGCTGCATGTTCCAAACAGAAGGAGGTAGTCTGTTCGTCTATACTAAGTCGAACATGTCACTGAAATACTTTGCAACTGTGTACTGAATGAACTTTTAATGTGTGCTCGTATTGTGACCGAGATACGAATGAATTTCGGGAACAACTCGACAGAAACCCATGACAATGGAACAATTAATCTGAAGTCATCAAAGGGTGATCGCCGAGTAGGAACAGTAAAAGAAAACAATTAGAAAACGGACATGTGGAGACGGCACTACATGTATCCGAAGTCCACAAGAGAGAGAACCTGAGATTTAGGGAAAGCGGAGGGAAGACCCGCAGGTGAGTTCTGAAAATGAAACTATAACAAAGCGAATACACCACTGACAATGGAGATTCCCTCCTTCTCGCCACGGGGCTATAAGTCCCACCGCCACACCTTCACCCGCCCATGTTAGGCAAAATTTTTCCGCCTGACTCATGTAGTACTATCACCGTCAGAGGGAGGTACGGGACTACAAGTCCCACCGCCACACCTCCAAAGTGAATTGCAGTGACGCAGTCACTGCCACTGCCCTGTGGAAATTTACTGCCTCACCAACACAGTTAGACCGCAATAGACCGGTGATGCTGTACTGTAACATATCACCCCGGACTACAAGTCCATTAAAAAAAAAAAAAAAATGACAATGGAAACTCCCCGCCACACACCCCTGGATTTAGGCTGAAGGTGGCTCAATGGGAAGCCTGCCAAAGCGGAAAACAGATCAAGCATGTAAATAGGAAGAAGGTGTCTTGAACTGTGGAAAAGAGAAGAAAATAGTGAACGGTCAAAGCTCGAGATGCGTTACACTGAGCGAACGGGAATAGCTACCGCATAGTGGCTATATGAACGGCGTTGGACTGCAAAGTCGAAAATCCGTGTTCAGATCTCCTCCGTGTCCCTTGCTTTCACAAAATTATAAACTGTCCGTCCGGTCTTTCACGTGTCGATTGGCGGTATTGAAATCTGTATGTGTGTCGTGGAGTAACGTCCGTTTGCAACATCGAGGTGTAAGGCTGAGACCTATAATGATGTTGATTCCACAGAACTACTGTATTAGTAGCCGTAAGGAAGTGGCTCTCGTAACCGAAAACGTTTGATGACAAGGTGACAAATAAAACAAATTCACCACCGGAAAACACGTCTGGCCTCCATACACGACTTTACTGAAAGTATGTGTGTCATATGATTGGAATCTTGTACCCTCGCTGGGTGAGTGAGATGTGCCTTTTTTGCGCGATTTAGGTGTTCGTATGAATGTGGCTTTGATCACTCCTAAAGAAATAATGAAAACTTAATAGTTTGTCACATAAGCTGCCACAAATGAACGCAATAGTTTCACAGCCACAGTTTTGCCTGTGCTCCACCAAAACATATGTTTTTAACGTTTCTGAAGTTGCGTTCCATTTTCGAAGTTTTTGGCTCTTAGACTCCTTCGTCGTAACATGGTTCACATCCTTTTGGTTATCGTTTTCATTTCTTGAGGGTTCTATGCGGTATCGCGCCTGCCCTAACCATTCATTACGTGTACTTGTGACGGTAACATATCCTTACCACATGATTCATATGCTACAACCAAATGTATAGTTGACGATTGTCAGGACTACAGAAAGCGAACAGAGACGTCAGCGATCGGATGGATAGTTCATAATTTTGTGCAAAGAAAGATGGGATCTTCCACCTTACAGTCCAACACTGTGGCCACATAACCAACATACCGTGGAGCTTCCAACTCGATCGATGTTGTACATCTTGAGCTTGAACCATTCGCTGTTTCTATTACGCTTCTTTTTTCACAATTAAGTACAGTTTCTTCCGGTTATTATGCTTGACCTGGCGTTCAGGTTTTGACGGGCTATCCAATGGGCCATCTTACCACTAAATCTCTAAATCTGAGGGAAAGGAGGGGGGGGGGGGGGGTTGGGTGATGGCGAGTTTTCCTTGTGAGTCCCGCGGTGCTGCACGGCAGAACTTACTGGGCAGCCACGAGCTCTGATTGGCCGGTGGAGTGTTGCGACGGCACCGCAGTTAGGCGATGCTAGCGGTTTTCAAAGTTGCCGGTTCAGGATACCGGAATATGTACCAAGTCACAGCATTTTGAGGCCACCATTAATCTGTAAAATGATGAAGTCGTACAAAATTCTATAACTAACTAATTTTGTTACACAATATTATTGTATAATAATTTCAGACCAGTAATACTACATACAGGATTTTGGGATTTTGTGTAAGAGACTCACGTTTCAAGATTCCACTGCATTTTTCGCAACATAATTCTGATTTTTTTAATGTGGCTCGTGTATCTCATAACTATAATGTGTCCATTAATCAAGTTCATGGTGGAGATCAAACTTTGTAGACCATATTTCCCATTGGTCAACCATCAGAAACAACAAATAAATCTGGCTGTTGGAAACGTCAAATGATGTGACTGTTCTCACTGAGCTACAATAGTGTGAGGGTGTTAACCTTGAGTAATGGTATAGTGGTTACCATAATTTTTAAAACAGAAATTTTTAAGAAATATTGGTAATCTTAGTAAAACTTGAAACCCACTGACAAAGGTTGAGCCAGGGGCTATCTCATGCAAGACGGAGGGAAGATAACATCTGTGGTACGAGGCAGCACCTAGGATTTTCCCCTTGGTCGAATGCTGTCGCACACCATTTACCAAACGACATACAGTGGAGAACAACTGACACGCTATTGATGGTTAATTTAGGTGTATGATAGAAATATATTTAATTGCCCGAGTTTACTTTGCTCATAGAGTGAGGAAACAGTATCTACCCCTAGTTTCGCCGTATGCTACATTGTCATTGTTGATAGTGTACCCAACTTCCGCGCTATGGAATATAATTTATCGGGCGATCCATGCTGTGTAACAGCAAGAATTCAAACCGTTAAGGATATTATGCCACGCAGACTACAACATTTGTTCAAGCATAAAAAGGAGACTGCTTAAATACACGGCGTTGTAAAATGGGATTAAATAAGTAAAACAACATTCCAGATACTTATAGCAACTGATTGACAGACTACCTACGATTAATATTTTAATTATTATTCTGAATGAAATTGAACACATTGAACTTTGAATTAATAATCAGTGATTAAATTCTGATTACCAAAAGCAGCAATATGAAAGCGTATCACTAACAAACATATCCGTAACCTGTAAAATGCATTCTTGGACAGTTCTTGACGAAATATATCTTAGCCCTTTCATGATTAAAACTTACGTAGCCTGTGTTTGAAAAATAAAGTGTCAAACCCTATCTTCCTTCGTGATAATTAATACACTTTCACTTACAAAAGATTTTAAGTTGACCGATTTTGAAAATCGATGAAGTGGAAGACTTTTTTTTTTTGGTCATCAGCCTACTGACTCGTTTGATACGGCCTGCCACGAATTCCTTTCCTGTGCTAACCTCTTCATCTCAGAGTAGCACTTGCAACCTACGTCCTCAATTATTTGCTTGACGTATTCCAATCTCTGTCTTCCTCTACAGTTTTTGCCCTCTACAGCTCCCTCTAATACCATGGAAGTCATTCCCTCACGTCTTAGCAGATGTCCTATCATCCTGTCCCTTCTCCTTATCAGTGTTTTCCACATATTTCTTTCCTCTCCGATTCTGCATAGAACCTCCTCATTCCTTACCTCATCAGTCCACCTAATTTTCAACATTCGTCTATAGCACCACATCTCAAATGCTTCGATTCTCTTCTGTTCCGGTTTTCCCACAGTCCATGTTTCACTACCATACAATGCTGTACTCCAGACGTACATCCTCAGAAATTTCTTCCTTAAATTAAGGCCGGTATTTGGTATTAGCAGACTTCTCTTGGCCAGAAATGCCTTTTTTGCCATAGCGAGTCTCCTTTTGATGACCTCCTTGCTCCGCCCGTCATTGGTAATTTTACTGCCTAGGTAGCAGAATTCCTTAACTTCATTGACTTCGTGACCATCAATCCTGATGTTAAGTTTCTCGCTGTTCTCATTTCCACTACTTCTCATTACCTTCGTCTTTCTCCGATTTACTCTCAAACCATACTGTGTACTCATTAGATTGTTTATTCCGTTCAGCAGATCATTTAATTCTTCTTCACTTTCACTCAGGATAGCAATGTCACCAGCGAATCGTATCATTGATATCCTTTCACCTTGTATTTTAATTCCACTCCTGAACCTTTCTTTTATTTCCATCATTGCTTCCTCGATGTACAGATTGAAGAGTAGGGGCGAAAGGCTACAGCCTTGTCTTACACCCTTCTTAATACGAACACTTCGTTCCTGATCGTCTACTCTTATTATTCCCTCTTGGTTGTTGTACATATTGTATATGACCCGTCTCTCCCTATAGCTTACCCCTACTTTTTTCAGAATCTCGAACAGCTTGCACCATTTTATATTGTCGAAGGCCTTTTCCAGGTCGACAAATCCTATGAAAGTGTCTTGATTATTCTCTAGCCTTGCTTCCATTATTAGCCGTAACATCAGAATTGCCTCTGTCGTCCCTTTACTTTTCCTAAAGCCAAACTGATCGTCACCTAGCGCATTCTCAATTTTCTTTTCCATTCTTCTGTATAATATTCTTGTAAGCAGCTTCGATGCATGAGCTGTTAAGCTGATTGTGCGATAATTCTCGCACTTGTCAGCTCTTGCCGTCTTCGGAATTGTGTGGATGATGCTTTTCCGAAAGTCAGATGGTATTTCGCCAGACTCATATATTCTACACACCAACGTGAATAGTCGTTTTGTTGCCACTTCCCCCAATGGCAGACATATGTCCCATGCAACTAACTAGATCTATGTTTGCACGTGAACCTTGGAGTTTCAGAGCCAAAGTTTTAATTTTATAATTATTTTATCAGGATGACAATTATGAATTATGAAAAAAGTATAACATATCAGTAGCAAAACATATTTATTTTCCTGCCAATGAAATATCTCACACATGTTTTCAACATAACGTTTAAAAATGGCTTTGACGCACCACGCACCAATGTCTTCTTCATCCTAAGATATTTTCTGCGATGCATACGTCCCACTACATTCTAATTCTGTACAAACCAGCAGAATCATTGAGATGTATAGCAATGTTTCAAAACAATAACTATGATATACAAGATAGTAAAATTAGTTACTTCAGACATTCTTGCAACGGAGAAGATGGTGGTTTGATCTGATTTTCTTGAAACAGACATACACTCCTGGAAATGGAAAAAAGAACACATTGACACCGGTGTGTCAGACCCACCATACTTGCTCCGGACACTGCGAGAGTGCTGTACAAGCAATGATCACACGCACGGCACAGCGGACACACCAGGAACCGCGGTGTTGGCCGTCGAATGGCGCTAGCTGCGCAGCATTTGTGCACCGCCGCCGTCAGTGTCAGCCAGTTTGCCTTGGCATACGGAGCTCCATCGCAGTCTTTAACACTGGTAGCATGCCGCGACAGCGTGGACGTGAACCGTATGTGCAGTTGACGGACTTTGAGCGAGGGCGTATAGTGGGCATGCGGGAGGCCGGGTGGACGTACCGCCGAATTGCTCAACACGTGGGGCGTGAGGTCTCCACAGTACATCGATGTTGTCGCCAGTGGTCGGCGGAAGGTGCACGTGCCCGTCGACCTGGGACCGGTCCGCAGCGACGCACGGATGCACGCCAAGACCGTAGGATCCTACGCAGTGCCGTAGGGGACCGCACCGCCACTTCCCAGCAAATTAGGGACACTGTTGCTCCTGGGGTATCGGCGAGGACCATTCGCAACCGTCTCCATGAAGCTGGGCTACGGTCCCGCACACCGTTAGGCCGTCTTCCGCTCACGCCCCAACATCGTGCAGCCCGCCTCCAGGGGTGTCGCGACAGGCGTGAATGGAGGGACGAATGGAGACGTGTCGTCTTCAGCGATGAGAGTCGCTTCTGCGTTGGTGCCAATGATGGTCGTATGCGTGTTTGGCGCCGTGCAGGTGAGCGCCACAATCAGGACTGCATACGACCGAGGCACACAGGGCCAACACCCGGCATCATGGTGTGGGGAGCGATCTCCTACACTGGCCGTACACCACTGGTGATCGTCGAGGGGACACTGAATAGTGCACGGTACATCCAAACCGTCATCGAACCCATCGTTCTACCATTCCTAGACCGGCAAGGGAACTTGCTGTTCCAACAGGGCAATGCACGTCCGCATGTACCCCGTGCCACCCAACGTGCTCTAGAAGGTGTAAGTCAACTACCCTGGCCAGCAAGATCTCCGGATCTGTCCCCCATTGAGCATGTTTGGGACTGGATGAAGCGGCGTCTCACGCGGACTGCACGTCCAGCAGGAACGCTGGTCCAACTGAGGCGCCAGGTGGAAATGGCATGGCAAGCCGTTCCACAGGACTACATCCAGCATCTCTACGATCGTCTCCATGGGAGAATAGCAGCCTGCATTGCTGCGAAAGGTGGATATACACTGTACTAGTGCCGACATTGTGCATGCTCTGTTGCCTGTGTCTATGTGCCTGTGGTTCTGTCAGTGTGATCATGTGATGTATCTGACCCCAGGAATGTGTCAATAAAGTTTCCCCTTCCTGGGACAATGAATTCACGGTGTTCTTATTTCAATTTCCAGGAGTGTATTATAAGCACATGCCTCCCCATTTGATCGCTGATAACTTTTTCTATATCGACCCGATGTTTCGTAGTACTTTTCTCCAATTTCCAAAAGCATCGAGCTACATGCTATCACTAGCCAAATATGAGATATAGATGTCCCAGCGCTCAAAACTGCATATTACTGTAGTGGGACATATGTATCAGATCAACCACGAAAGGTTAACAGCAGCAACTTAAAAGATGAAAAAATGTTCAACAAGCCACTCAATATTAGCTATACAAATACCACAATAAAAGCACAATCCTACAAACCTCGAGAATTACATGATAGTAATCAGCATAAATCCCCCCCCCCCCCTCTCTCTCTCTCTCTCTCTCTCTCTCTCTCTCTCTCTCTCTCTCTCTCTCTCTCTCTCTCTCTGTCACCGGTGTATGCACCATGCACCCAAACTCAAACTACTCCATTCAACTCAGTCTTCCGTGCTCCGCATCTCCATGTCATCATCATTACCACGGCAGATAGATTACTCTGTGATGGGATAGTCATAAGAATAACAGCAATCGAGTAAATGTCGCTCGTAACCCGGTGCTATACTGTCATGAGACGATGATGTGTTAAAAACTGCCTATACTATGATGTTTAAATTATATTCATAGGAACTGGGCTTAACACAAAAGAACTGGCGACAAAAGGTAATTATCAGGAATGTTAATGGATATGTTTCACAGAGTCCTAAGTATTAACGAATCTTTTCATTTCATTCATGTTACGAGGAATCATTTTCACTCGTAGAAATGCCACAAACGAGAAACTCAGAAGATTTTAACGCTATTAGAAAAAAGGCATAGCTCCAGAATGAGATTTTCACTCAGCATCGGAGTGTGCGCTGATATGAAACTTCCTGGTAGATCAAAACTGTGTGCTGGACCTAGACTCGAACTCTAGATCTTTGCCTTTCGTGGGAAAGTGCTCTACCAACGTTTTTTTTTGGTTGATCTCATTTTGTTCTATATTGTTCGTTGAATTTGCTCGTGGCGGACGTCCGATGACATTCTTTCAAGTTGTTCGTTCATCCGCTCACTCAGTTTTTTATTACAGAGGGTAGCTAAACCCTCTGACCGACCGTCGCGAGGGGTAGCCGCGTGGTCTCAGGCGTATTGCACGGTTCGCGCGGCTCCCCTAGTCGGAGGTTCGAGTCCTCCCTCGGGCATGAGTGTAAGTTAGTTTAAATTAGATTAAATAGTGTGTAAGCGTAGGGACCGATGACCTCAGCAGTTTGGTCCCATAAAACCTTACCACAAATTACCTCTGTCCGAACACGCTGAACTACCGTGCTGGTAGCAACTGAGTTACCCAAGCACGACTCACGCCCCGTTTGGAAAGTAGGAGACGAGGTACTGGCGGAAGCAGAGCTGTAGGACGGGGTGTGAGTCGTGCTTGGGTAGCTCAGTTGGGCGGCACGATAACTCAGCGTGTTCGGTCAGAGGGGTAGTTGCCCTCTGTAATAAAAAAAAAGAACTGAGTGAATGTGAGAGGTGGCATGAACCTCCTCTCATATTTATATCTTACGATTCTCCTCTCTAATTGCATGCGGTGGAAAGTTGCTATTCCTTCACACGCGGACTTCCCACGCAGCGTCTCTCGTCACCCGGGTGGTCCAGTGACAGGCGGGCTCGGTCTGACTTTGAAAGGATAAGCCGACAGGTGTGAGGGGGCCGAGTGAATGCTTTCCAGACGCCGACATTGTCAAGAGGCACACCCACAGGGCCAGAAGTAGCGGCTGGGCTAGAGGTTCCGTTACTTCGCAGAAACTTAGCGAAGACACTTTCTGGCGGGCTACCAGCGAGGCGTGGGAATGACTTGTGTACCCAGGCAGCTGTGGCGGGAAAATTCCCGCGCTTTCTGCAAAATAGTAACTGTGATTGGCTTGCTCAGGGCACAGCTCTGTGACGTAGCAAGATCGGCACAGAAATTGGCGCCAAGAATCTCCATTGGTGGAATGGTAGCGTTCCGGCAATGGAGTGGAATTTTCCGCCGGTTTTCGAGTTGCTGATTGGAACGTTTAACCACGGCCACTGTCGTGGGGGCGGGAATGTTCTGTGTTCGGTTTTGTACGGGTGCTCTGGTGGGTAGTTGGCTCTCGCCTTTCGGTCGAGGACGTCGAAGCAACCAGCCAGCGGCTCCGGTACGGCAGATCGTGTCCTGGGAGTCAAGAAGTCGGTTTGGTAATGTATGTCCGCAGCACCGGCAGATAGGGATTTTCCTAGGTGACAATCAGAGCTCAGCAGAGCGCGCCTGTTCGCCTTTTTCTAACTTTGTTCTGTCTTGGGTAGCAGCAATTAATGTTGGGTTGGCTATGTGTTTTCTCTAAGAATTGAGTTGCTAGGAATTGGCTGCACATATCACTTCGTCATAATCCTCACAATCTAGTTTTAGGGACAACTTCACTTTCACAGCGTTTGTTTAAGTATCCAATTAGAGCCAATTTGATGTATTGTTAATGTTTCATGTGTTGTTGTTTATTATTTTGTGTTTAGTCTTAATAAATCATATTGTTATTTTGGACAGAACTTTCATTCTGTTAATAGGTAGAGCAACCACATCATTCCTCACTATGTTAATGAAACCTTCGCTTAATTAACTTATTTATCAAATTAAATTATTGCAGGTGCCAAACTCTCTTCTACTCCACTGGCAGGGTTGATTAGAGTCAGTTCGCGTATTTTTTTATCCTTGTGCAACAGCAAAAGTTGGAGCTGGAATAGGGGGGGCTCAGAGCATCATGAACATATGTAGATTCTAGAAGAATTGAGTGTTAAATACACTGCTAGCCCCGGCACCTCGCAAATGGATCAACAAAGAACTTCAACGGGTGTCATGGAACGTCCGCCCCGAACAAATGCAGCGAAAAAAATGAGATTATTAAAAAAAAAGTTGGTATAGCACTTGCCCGTGAAAGGCAAAGGTCCAGATTTCGAGTCTCGGTCTGGTACACAGTTTTAATCTGTCAGGAAGTTTCAAAGGCGTAGCTGTTCTTAACTGCCGAAAATATCCTTAAAAAAACACAGAAAATTACTAAGTAGATCTGTGAGGACAGGACATGTTAACAGAAGTCATAAAGGATTAGTACTCTTAACTTTTTTTTTTAACTTCAGCATAACCTTCACTATTGGTCCTATACTACGTTTCACTACGTCATGTACAACCAGTACAACCTTCCCCAATTGTCCAACACTGTATTTCATACATCATGTGCAGGAGATAAGTGAATGGCAGAAACCCGTAACTTAGCGCAAATAAAGCTGGCAGGTCATACAGAAATAAAGATTATACTGCTAACGCCAATGATCTAGTTCTCTGCTTGTCTTAAAATTAGATTAATTACTGGAGAGTATTTGGGAATTTTATTGCCAAACAGGAGTAACGCTATCAGTCACTAAGACAATGAAAACACAAGCCGCACTTGATCCTCACTTAATCACCACTTGCACACAGAACTTAAAGCGAGTAATCGTGGTCCATTATTACGCTCTAATTTTGCTATCATGTTTTACGTAAATTATCCTGTAACTGGTAGATGAGTCTGGGTTTCAAGCAACAACTGACAGAAGAGTATCTAAAAAGATGCTCAGAGATATGATTAGAAATATTACTCCTTTCGTTATGTTAGAAGAAGATTCGAAAACGGAAAGAGATACCGCAGTGTATACGACTACTAAATTTTGCAACACACAACTGGTGCTCATCTGCCCCGAGGAATCTACTCCCATATTTTACAGGTGTTGCATCCGTAATGGATTCAAAAATAGTGCAGCAATACCTGAAGACCATTAGACTTATTCTTTATGTGCGCGCAAATGCGCAAGACAATGATCTAAACCTGGGAAAGAGTTTGTTTGCCGTTGCAGCTGCCTCGGGCGCACCGCCAGCTGTTTACAGTTTTAAACAGTGGCGAGCCAACATCACTAGTCTCGAATGACGGCTGTGTTTTGTAAATGTGTACGACGGGAACCTAGAAAAATCTACCAAAATAAGTAAGGGCTTATAGATGCAGATAGGTACTGTAACGTCTCAGGGGTCTATACCGCATTCAAGTGCCCGACCGCGTCATCTGTGCCCTGTGGTATGAAACACGCAGATGTGAGCGGGTACCCCTAAAGGCCCCTGTAGACGATCAGACATTTTGTCAAACTTAACTATGCTTGCCAAATGTTTGACCCTGCACGGTGCAGCTTGACGTGTTTGTCAAGCATAGATGATGTTTGACGTGTTTACGAGAAACTTCGATTGACAAGATGGCAGCCGTTGTTCGTGTCGACTTTTCGCCCCATTTGTTTAGCGAAAAATGGTTTCATTTCAATTTATCTCACTGTATCACGAATTTCCACTATTATGTAAACTACGATCAATCGTAAAAACAAAATAGCGCTAACAGTTACCAAAATGGTAGAGTTACATCTTTCCTAGCCATATATTACGCATGAAGAGGTTATGAACATAACCGATATTTTACGCATACAGTCACACAAAAGCGGAGTGGAATGAAATAAACGAAAGCGAAGTTCTCCGGTTCTTCCGTGGACGATGTGCGCTGTATGTTCAAACGGTGCGGTATTTTAATGACCTGTCACTAGAGAATAAATTTTTGCATAGTTGTGTCCTCTTTTTGAGAGTGAGGGTGAAGTGATGCTAAACAAGTTATTAAACGTTTCACTGTCCATCCGCAGAAAGTTGATGTAATCATCAGGTTCTGAGTGAAACATTTCCTTAACGGGTTTCCAGTTCTATATTTCTCATTTTAATCCGTTCCCTGGACCAGCGTCTTGTTTTCTTCTTCTTCACACACAGTGCCAGAGGCAATGTTATAGATGCTTTATTTGCATTTGTAGCCATTCCCACTAGTGCCAAACTAAACCATACGCGAAAAGTGTCTGCTTCAAAAGTAAGGCCGGTCGCGGTGGCCATGTGATTCTAGGCGCTTCAGTCCGGAACCGCGCGGCTGCTACGGTCGCAGGTTCGAATCCTGCCTCGGGCATGGATGTGTGTGATGTCCTTAGGTTTCAGTAGTTCTAAGTTCTAGAGGACTGATGACCTCAGATGTTAAGTCCCATAGTGTTCAGAGCCGTTTGAATCATTCAAAAGTAAGGTTAAAGTGACAAGCTTTTTAGTACGTGTACGAGACGCAACCATGGTTAGATAAGAGCGAACCTGACAGGCTAGTTTGCTTTTTTAGGAGGGACTTACTAAGTTTTAAAAAGTTTCATTATCCATTCGAAGAAAGTTGATGTAATCATTTGGTTCTAAGAGTAATATTTCCTTTGGCTTGTTTTCATGAGTAAATCTCTCATTTTAAGCCATTTCCTGGAGCAGAGTCTTGTTTTCTTCTTCTTCTTCTTCTTCTGTAAGCACAGTGCCAAAGTCATCGCCAGCACTGCTTTGTCTGCATTTGTGGCCGTTCTCAGTACTCTCAAAATACACACGAACACGAATAGCGTCTGCTTCAAAGCGAGGCTAAACGGACAAACATTGTTTGAACGTGTACGAGCTTGCTTGGCAGATTCGTATCAAGGTAAGGGCGATTTTGTCAAACACGCTTGATCGCTTACGCCGGCCGTAACACTTGCGCTGGGAGGTGCGCGTTTGTGCCCTCTGGTGCTGAATAGGACAACAAGACACGAGGCAGCAGTGTGTGTCAAGACTTGTAACAGGAAAGAACAATGCGTGTCAAAGATACGTAGATAATACAGTATATATCTGTGTTAACTGTATTTACCGTATTTTGTGATGTAATGTAAATCTGTTTGGAAACCACTGTTAGTTGTATAACAGTGTGTATAGTCCATTTGTAATACGAGAGAGAGAGAGAGAGAAAGTTTATTTAGGAATCTCATTAAGTAACAAATAATAGCTTGTTTGTATATAGTTGACAAGGCACCCAAGAACAATTAGTAAAAAATATGTTTTTGAGAATATTTAGCGCGTTTGAAACTGGTAAGCTTCTAAGATGGTATTGGTCGAGTTATTGCTATTAAAAATGCCGTTGTGAAAGGACAAAGTCTAAAAGCTGAGTGATGTGCAGAACATCTGCAATGTACCGGGTGATCAAAAAGTCAGTATACATTTGAAAACTGAATAAATCACGGAATAATGTAGATAGAGAGATACAATTTGACACACATGCTTGGAATCACATGGAGTTTTATTACAACCAAAAATATACAAAAGTTCAAAAAATGTCCGACAGATGGCGCTTCATCTGATCAGAATAGCAATAATTAGCATAACAAAGGAAGACAAAACAAAGATGGTGTTCTTTACAGGAAATGCTCAATATCTCCACAATCATTCCTCAACGATAGCTGTAGTCGAGGAATAATGTTGTCAACAGCAATATAAAGCATGTCCGGAGTTATGGTGAGGCATTGGCGTCGGAGGTTGTCATTCAGCATCCCTAGAGATGTCGCTCGATCACGATACACTTGCGACTTCACCAAAGCCAATAATCGCACGGACTGAGGTCTAGGGACCTGGGAGGCCAAGCATGACGAAAGTGGCGGCTCACCACACAATCATCACCAAACAACAAGCGCAAGAGATCTATCACGAGTCTAGCAATACTTAGTTGTTTTTTTTTTTTTGTTCTAATAAAACCCCATGTCATTTCAAGCATGTGTGTCAATTTTTACCTCTCTATCTACATTAATCCGTGGTTTATTAAGTTTTCAAATTTATACTGACTTTTTGATCACCCGGTACATCGCACTTAAACCGTGGCTTCTCTGTGTGCGCTTATTGTTAAGTCGTGAAAATGTTTTAAATTACTCTTCAAGTCAGTAGACATCCAAAATACAGAGATACACTTTTGGTGTGTAGCCTTCCTGACGTTTGCGCCACCCTACAATTGAACTACAGTTCGACTCTTTCATAGGTTATTAAAACACTCAGGGTAGTAAACGCAATTGACTCACCTCTGTCGTGGACCAAATTATAAACTTTGTAGTACTTGTTACAGAAAGTAAATGTAAAGTATTGTAATGTCCATGAACTAATAGGGACTTATTGCAGCTTCCACCCAGCATTTAAAAGAACTAATTTCTTTATGTATTACAAATTCAGGAAAGTCAGAGTCCTTCTTAAATGATCAAGCTATTGTCAGCCTGGAAGATAACCAAATGTATAAAGTAAGTCAAAGTTATTTTGTTTGAGAGTGACAATGTGAATTGACCTGTGACAAATTCAGTTTTACAAAAACACAGTTTACACTCACTTTCCGGATTATTACATAAGAGGTAGTTCAAAGACACGTTCTTAGTGGTACAGATGTTAAGAGCAATTAAAGCTGAAATTAACGCTGCTTATCACAGCGTAAAACATTCACTTTCCAAAATTTTTAACATTTTGCTGTTCGCAGATGTATTGTTTTTGGGCAGGCTAGAAAGAGAACCTACAATTAATCAACGGTTCAGCTGCTCTAAGCAATGAACTTCTATAGTTTTAATAGTAAATGTATCAGTGATTTGTGCACAGTAAGTGTAATACCGTTTTCTTTTGAGGGAGAAGTGACAGTTACTGGTTGTTCTCTGCTCCAATATTTTTTGTTACTGTACCAGGAGAGTGTTTTTGGAATTGATGAGAAGGTTTTATAACTAAGGGTATTTGTACAAAACTCATGATTGACCGGAACGTTTCCAAAAATCAATTAAGGCTACACACTGTTGGCGACCTTTTACTTTATCATCGGTATTAATAATGACTCCCATGTATTGTAATCGTTGTGTGTGGCGTTGCGGCGACTACGCCCTAAATTTGCTTTGTCCGATAGCCTTAGGGTACACACGATTTACTTCCCATGGGTAAAGTGAATTACACATTACCAATCTTTTTAGTAACTTCCATACTCTCAAAGAGGTAATACAAGACTGGTGAAAGGTAGATTACTGAAAGGAGGGGATGCATTGCAATTTGGTGCTATCTGTACATGTCATAAATCTAAATTACTAGCTACACAAATTTCTACCTAATTTGTAATTTTGTAGTTCCTGTTTCTAATCAGTTTTGTATACAGAAACCTCCATGTAAGCCTATGAAGGTTCAACAGTCACCATACGCACACATACGAAAAGCCAAGAGATGTCATCGAAAGTGTATGTATGTGGTGTGTCAGATGAAGTCAGGGAACCGCCATAAATCTTTGGACATCTCAGTATGAATGCAAGATCTTCAGATATCGATGACCTCTCGAGGAAACTCCAGCAATGTCCAACAAGCTCACTCTAGCAAAATCCGACAAGTTCTCCTGAGTACTATCCAAATACCTCGCTCCAGTAGCATCCAAAGACTTCACTCCAGGAACAGGCACACTACAGCAGCGCCCAAAGACCTCACTACTGCTGCATCCAGAGAGATCACGACAGCAATGTGCGAAGACCTCACTCCAACCATGTTCAAAGAAATTACTACGGAACCGTCCAACGGAACTAAGTTAAAATGTGTCTAATAAGAATAGTTTAGGAAATATCTAACAGATATATTCCCCATAGAAGTGTACAACACAAAACCAATGGAACAGAATTATAAGATATTCCTAACGACTTCGGAAAGTAAAGCACGTGTCACTGAGGCATCAGGTTCTTTATCGTCAGTGCTAAAACCAGTAGACCTGTGATTTTGACAGAAAATTTACCAACATCTCTTTATGTATACTATAGGAGAGATGTGTCATTGTTTCCGTGAAAAAAGTGATTTTACAGTGTTTTAATCAGCAACAACTCCAAACTGTCTTACTTCTGAGCATAGACACTGTTATACCTATTGAGCGGTGTACACTAATCAGTCAAAAGAATTTGGACGTTCAAGACTCGGACCAACCAGTGTAAAGGAGGTGGAGGTTACCGTGTTGTCAGTGGAGAAGCGGCAACATCAAAGTGGGTCGGTCAGTAACATCGAACGTGGACCAGTCACTGTGTGTTACCTGAGTAACAAATCCATCAGGGACGTACACTGATCTGCTAGAACATTTGACCAGCGACCTACTGTCGATACAAACCCGTCCAGGCGAGAGCAGCGTCACCTGTCAGGTGTGACTGCTAGTCAAACACACGCACGGTGCATATAGTGTCAGAGAGCGTGCTATCTGTGTGCTGAATGGAGAAGGCGCGAGTTGTATCTCAGTTTCACCGAGGGCAGATTGTGAAGGCGCGAAGGCTCGGTATAAGCCTTTGGAAAACTGCATGCGTTGTTGGGCGTTCAAGAAGTGCTGTGGTGAGTGTATTCAACACGTGGCGAGACCAAGAAGAAACCACGTCCAGACGTCGTGGGTTGGGCAGCCACCTCTCATTACAGATGTTGGACATCATATACTGGGCAGACTGTTAAAGTAGGACAGGTGGCGAACTATGGCGAAACTAACATCAAACTTTAAAGCTGGACAAAGTGTGTATCAACACTCCTCCACAGCCGACGGCCCATATGTGTGCCAACGTTAACACCACGACATCAGCATCTACGGCTGAAATTGGCATTTGACTATCGGCCCTGGGCGGTGGCGCAGTGGTAGAGCGTTGCGTGGTCTGGTGAATCCCGATACTTTCTTCATCATGCCGATGGGAGGGCGCGAATCCTACATCTTCCAGGGGGGCAGCTCCTTGACACCTGTACTGCGGGTCAGAGATAAGCTGGCGGCGGCGTCATTATGCTCTGGGGAACATTCACGTGGGCATCGATGGGCCGTTAGTCAGTGGAGCTTCGGCAAGGCAACATGACGGCCAAGGCGTATCGTACACAGGTTGATGACGATGATGTTTCCGACGGCAGTGGCATTTTTCAGCGAGATAATACTCCATGTCACAAGGCCAGAGGTTGTTAGAGTGGTTCGCAGAACACCGTGACGAGTTCCAGTTGATGTGCTGGCCACTCGTTCGCGAGATCCGAACCCGATCGAACACGCCTTGTGACTGAACGTGGCGTCAGGGCTCATTGCCCCCCCTCTCCGCATTTTACGGGAATCATGTGACTTGTGTGTGCAGATGTGACGCCTACTCTCTTCAGCGACCTACCAAGGCCCCATTGCTTCTATGCCACGACGCGTCGCCGTTGTTATCCGTGCCAGAGGAGGACCAACTGGTGGCTAAGTGGTTGGTTGGTTGGTTGGTTTGGGGAAGGAGACCAGACAGCGTGGTCATCGGTCTCATCGGATTAGGGAAGGATGGGGAAGGAAGTCGGCCGTGCCCTTTCAGAGGAACCATCCCAGCATTTGCCTGGAGTGATTTAGGGAAATCACGGAAAACCTAGATCAGGATGGCCGGACGCGGGATTGAACCGTCGTCCTTCCGAATGCGAGTCCAGTGTCTAACCACTGCGCCACCTCGCTCGGTGGCTAAGTGGTCATAATATTCTGGCAGATCAGTATATCAACCATTCTAGCGTCGACGCGAAAGAACAATCATGTTTAAACCAATACCAGGCAGAAGGCATATAGTTTCAGACAGGAACCGTCGAACGTTGTGGACGTTGGTTGTAAAAATGAGAGGAAGGAATCACTCGCAAGTTTCAAAGTGCTACTAGCAGTTCCTCTAGAAAAATGAGTGTGTGTGAGGCATTAAAAAGAACTGGTTAAAGTAGTCGAGCAGTTCCTCACAAGCCACACATTTTCGTGGTTAGTGCTAACTAACGCTTGAGGTGGTGTAAGGAGCAATGCCACTAACGGAGAGTCACTGCGAACGAGTGATTTGTAGTAATGAATCAGGCTGTACCATTTGGCAACCCGATGGAAACCCTTGGGCTTGAGGAGTACCTGGAGAATGCTGCCTGCCATCACATGTAGTGCCAACAGTGAAGTACAGAGGGGCTGGTGATACAATACTGTTGTGTTTTTCGTGGCTGGCTTATTGCACTTTAGAAAACGCTAATTGCGGAAGGATATGAAGGCATTTTACTTCAATTTTACGTCACTGTTTACTGCGGACGGAGAGGAATAGTTCGGAGACGATGACTGTATCAGCATAGCAATGTTTCCTGTAATAAAGAAGAACCAGTTAGGCCATGGTTTGTGGACAATAACATTCATTAAATGGTTGGTCTGTCCAGAGTCCCGACCTAACATTTCCGGGATGAGCTGAAACGTTGATTTCGCTCCAGATCCAAGCGTCCATGTCGGACGCTTGGATCTGGAGCGAAATCAACGTTTCACTAACTTGTCTGGTTTCTGATCTTGAGGAGCAAACGGCTGCCGTTGGTCCACAGACATATGATGTATGACTGAAAGTCTTCCCAGGGAAGTTCAAGCCATCGGAAAGGTGAAGGACGGAAACACCGCATATTAATGTCCACTAACAGGTATCCGGATAGCTTTGACCACACAGTCTATATAACAGCGAACAAAGATCTTTACCGAGCGAGGTGCCGCGGTGGTTAGACACTGGACTCGCATTCGGGAACACGACGGTTCAATCCCGCGTCCGGCCATTCTGCTTTAGGTTTTCCGCGATTTCCCTAAATCGCTCCAGGCAAATGCCGGGATGGTTCCTTTCAAAGGGCACGGCCGACTTCCTTCCCCGTCCTCGCCTATTCCGATGAGACCGATGACCTCGCTGTGTGGTCTCCTTCCCCAAACAACCCAACCCCAAGAAAGATCTTTTGGGCTCGCAGTTTTCAGAAATGTAGTTTACAGTAGTGATTTATATCGCCGTGATCGTGATCTAGGCACGAAGGAGCGGGACTGCTCAGCAGGAATCAACTACGACAATTTCAGTAGGGCTCTGTAACTGTTCGCAGCTGTGTAACGATAGTTCACACACTGCGCAACAAAATTAAAAGATCACTTTTTCGAAACCCCATAATTGCCTCCCACTGCGACGCAAAAGTTCGAAATTTGCCTCAAAGGTACGAACAACCTTCCTCTGTAATGATGCAAAAGCGTGGCTCCTGCGACGTCAATCTCGGATTCTGTGACGCTTCACACAGCACACATGTGAAAAAGCGGCCAAAGCTGAGTAGTTCATGTGAGCTGTAGGGAGGGCTAATGACGTTACACTGGCACCAAATAGCACCACAAGCCTCCCCAACACCACCGTGGACGTGATACACGATTCGGAGGTCGTTACACTCCCTCTTACCACATTTCATCCCTTCTTTTAACGTCTCTGCGATGGAGGTCAGAACCGCGACACCCGTCATTGAAATCATGCAGTTTTCTTACGGGTGGGCGAGGAAAACATTTCAGACATACCGCCGCTCAGAATCGACACAAAAAGGCCCCATAGGGTGGCATAAAGGACGTCAGTGAAACCACGAAATTCCTCGGGGTGCTGATTCTCACGCGTTTCGCGGTCGGAAACGGCAGTCCACAGGGAGCAACGAGAAGGTTTTCTTGACAACATTCGACACTGCTGACACCCTCGGCATTTTCAATCTTTCTCTAAGGACAATGTGGGACTGCATCCCCATTGGACGTGCTCGTTCCCATTTGGATTGGAGCGCGACTGCAATTTCTGAACACGTTGGAACCACAAGGGACCGTTCAAAACAACGAAATTTGAACGTGGTCCGAAGCAGCCAACAGTCTTTTTTCAGCTCTCCTGTTCCCCGACCTTTTGTGGTGGGATCACGGAGGACTGTAACATTAACATCTGTGCGAATAAATGGTAAATGTGGTACCCCTGTTTGACAACAGCCGCGGTGCCACTCACGCACGTTTGTTGACTATGTTAGAAACGTACCTAAAATTACCAAATATCCAGCAACCAGTTTCAAAATCATGTTTTATTTATTCACTTTTGCAAATCGATTTCAACTGATTAACAGCCAACATTGGTGCTTTCAACCAATATGTGCTCTCAGTAGTAATACTGTCTTAAGCAGAGGTCAAACGTGTTTGAAAGCACCGATGATGGCTGTTAATCAGTTGAAATCGATTTGCAAAAGTGAATAAATTAAACATGATTTTGCAACAGGTTGGTGCATATTTGGTAATTTTATGATTTACGGTCGCTGCACGATTTGGGAACCACATGGAGCCCACCATTCATAAGAAACGTACCTTTTAGAAATTTAGACACCAAATCATCCTTGACGGTAGTCCTAGTACTTGAAGTTAGACAAACCATTCTATTACCCTCGGGTGGAGTATGCATGCCACCCATAAGGAAACCGAGTGATACCAACGATGGGTGTCGCCGTTCTGATCTCGATCGCAGACATCAGAGAAAGGGGTGAAATGTGGGTAGTAGAGGATGTAAAGACTGTGCACTCGTGTGACACGTCCACAGTGGTGTTGAGCAGAATTTTGGTGCAATTTGGTGCCAGTGTGACTTCATTAGCCCGCCTTAAAGCTTACATGAACTTCTGAACTGTGTCCATTTTGTCTCATGTGTCGACAGCTTGCTATTTGAAGCGTCACAGAGTCCGAGGGTGATATGTCGCATGATGCCACACTTTTGCACAGTTGTAGATACCTTTCACTCGAATTTCAAACTTTTGCGCCGCAATAGGAGGCGATTATAATATTCCGAAAAAGTGATCCTATAATTCTGTTGCGCTGTATATTTCCTCTGCATCATATAAAAACTCAAGTGGAATCCGGTTGACTTCGAACTAAATTTTAATTTACGGCTCGGCTGATCAATGCGGATACTGAATTCAGTGACTCCACTCCTATAGAACCTTCAATCAACGAGGTTGGCACCTGAACGTGGTTGTCAAGTCCGATGGCTTCCTTTGCTGCTATTCGTTAAGAGAAGATTATCTGCGAGCACCCAGCTTCTCACTTTCTTCCTTCTCTCATCCTCACACTACATAAACGTGACGCCGTACCCCACACACAGCCGCGCGGGATTATCCGAGCGGTCTAAGGCGCTGCAGTCATGGACTGTGCGGCGGGTCCCGGCAGAGGTTCGAGTCATCCCTCGGACATGGGTGTGTGTGTTTGTCCTTAGACTCTGAGCACTATGGGACTTAACGTCTGTCGTCATCAGTCCCCTAGAACTTAGAACTGCTTAAACATAACTAACTTACGGACATCACACACATCCATGCCAGAGGCAGGATTCGAACCTGCGACCGTTGCGGTCGCGCGGTTCCAGACTGTAGCGCCTAGAACCGCTCGGCCACTTCGGCCGGCTGGATGCAGGGGATCACACAGAATGCTTACGTACGTGTCATGTGTCAGAGTCGTATCTATACGTATGAGCGGTCCCATATCACTCCAACTGCACACCCCCCACACCATTACGGAGCCTCCATCAGCCTGAACAATCGTTTGCTGACATGCAGGGTCTGGAGACTCACGAAGTTGTCTTGGATCTGGTACACGTCCATCAGCTCGATACAATTTGAAACGAGACTCGTCCGACCAGGCAACATGTTTCCACTCATGAACAGTCCAGTGTTGGTATTGACGGGCCTCAGGCGAAGCGTAAAGCTTCGTGTTTTGCAGCCGTCAAGGGTTCATGAGTGGGCTTCGGCTCCGAAAGGCCATACCGATGAGGTTTCGTTGAATGGTTCGCTCGCTGACAGATGGCCCAGGACTGAAATGTGCGGCAATCTGCTGAAGGGTTGCACTTCTGTCATGTTGAACAATTTTTTGGTCCCATTCTTGCAGGACCTTTTTCCAGCCGCAGCGATGTCGGAGATTTGATGTTTTACTGAATTCCTGATATCCACGGTACACTCGTGAAATGGTCGTATAAGATAATCTCCACTTCATCGCTTCTTCGAAAATGCTGTGTCCCATCGCTTGTGCGCCGAATATAATAACCACTTTCAAACTCACTTAAGGTGAGGTTTACTATCTTTGACCAGAAAAAAGCATGTGTTTTGAGAATTTTTTTCTCGGGATGTGTTATAGATATCAATGTCAAATTTGCTGAAAATGTCAATTGATATTTACTCCACAAATTGGAATTTTTTCGAGGGGAAATGTCGAAGAGCAAAGGCGGAAGTGCCGTCGGAACGAAATAAAATTTCGATGTAGACCTCCACACGCGGTATGTCACACGTCAGCCGGCTCGTATGAAATCAAAACTGAGTTGACGTTAGCCAAGTATATAAGATTCTTTAGGAGTTGTAGCTCGCTTAAGTTACTTGGACCATAGGGAACAAAACGGCGGTCATTTGAAAAAAAATAGCGTTTTTTTTCATCGATTTTTCGACTTTGTCGACTTTCAAAATGGCTCTGAGCACTATGGGACTTAACATCTGTGGTCATCAGTCCCCTAGAACTTAGAACTACTTAAACCTATGTAAGTAGGCTGTTTATGTTTTCTTATTGGCAACGTTACGTAGCGCTCAATATGAAAATCACTGGCTGTGCTGTGTGCAGTCTGTGGCTGCTTTGCATTGTTGTAATAGTCGCCATTGTAGTGTTAGGCAGCTGGATGTGAACAGCGCGTAGCGTTGCGCAGTTGGAGGTGAGCCGCCAGCAGTGGTGGATGTGGGGAGAGAGATGGCGGAGTTTTGAAATTTGTCATGAACTGCTATATTTATATATGATGATATCAAGGTTTTGAAATTATTGGAGGAAGCTACGACGATTTTGAGAGTTGACTAAGATGTTATGATATTATTACGACGACGATGTGTATTATACTGTTGAGGTATGTTTATGATTAATAAGATGATGATACCGTATATGAGGAGTTTGATTATGCTACGTATTTCTTATGATGAAATACTGAAGAAGTGTCGACGAATAAGGTAAGGAATAATGAGTAGTGATTAGGGACTCTGATTTGTGAAAAAGGTTGTTGGAAACCAAGAATCGTACTTTAAGAGTTATGAAATGTGTGTATATGAGTGAATGAATCACAATGCTGGCGAAAATTTTTTGGACACTGTTATATTTATAGGGTTTGGTTTCTACAGATTTGCAATGCTAATTCTTGACCTGTGAAATATTTTTATGTGAGACTGTCACTGTAGCGGAAACTGGTATCGTAAATATTTCCGTAAGAAAGTTAAGTGACCACCTGCACATAATGCGTCATGGGCACCCAGCTGCGCGACAAACGCGTGGAGAACAAGCCATTAGTGCCTTTCAGAGACAGAGGTGGAGAAATAAGAAAAGGGAGGCCATTAAACACGCTGTTGACATTCCTTTGTAGAGGGCATCGCTAATGCGACACTCTCGTTACTTGAAAACATATGATTACTCGCACTTTGTGCTAATTACTGAAATGCTTATGAATTGATGGGAAATATTCGTACATCTGCACACCTGATTATGACAAGTGTCTTTCTCCGAGAGTTGAGTGCTACTGACTTACGAAATGCCACATGACTATTGAATGATATTTTTATGCTTTGGTTTGCGTAATTGCTTATTTCATTTGACATCTGGTTTCCAGCTGTGTTGCAGCATTGCTTTTATAAAATAAAATGCATTTGCTAATGTGAACACTTTCTGTCAACAGATCTATTAAATAATTATGTTATGATCCACATTCTTTAAAAAAGGAGCACTTGGAGAGGAAAGAACAATAAGAAGGAACTAGTAACAGTAACACATAATTTTCTTTTCAAGTACATGGTAATATTTTTTTTACAATAAGTTGTTGTGGTGCACCACTTTAATTAGTTAGACATTAAGATGTGATTATACATTTGCCTTATCTGCATTGTTGTTTTTACTGTAATATTTTTTCTGCTTGAACTATGTCATATTTAGATATAAGCTGCTGTTTGCCAGGCATAGTGCTACTGAATCTTAAATTGTGTTACTCTGTTAAGCTAGTTTTACTACTGACTTATTTTTCTTGTTACTGTACATTGGCTCATATTAGTTGTAATATTGCAATTGCTTTGGCATTTGTATTTTTGTCATTGATGTTTGTGTTAATTGTTTTGTGCTGCTGCATTGCCTCGTCTCTTAGTTTAGAATCTGAGCTCAGTAGATTTAAGTTAGCTTAAGAGGGGGTAGACTATAGAAGAGAATGAGTTGCGATGAATTGGAAGAAATGCATTGAAAAGTTATACAAAAAAAGGGACAGAAAACAGGTTTAGGTAGGATTTTCTTGGAAATAAATGTTGAGGTAAGAAATGTGTGAACATATAAATACAGAAAGCATGCTTAGATAGAATTTTTTTGGTGGAAACAAAGGATGAAATAAGAGGAAAGATATATGAAGTTTTGGGTTGGACTGCAGTACCAAATGTTACACTGAAAACGAACCCTGTCCTTTCCTATTGGTGTTATCCCATTACGTGTTTGTGTACCCTTGTGTATTTGTTTTCTTCCTGTCTCTATGTAGTTTCATAGAATTTTTTCTTCTTTTAATATTAAGCTACATTCACTATGATGAGGAATACTGTTATCCTCGAATATAATTGGCATTAATAATATGTTATTTACTTTGTAAAGATGTTAGACATTATTAATTCCGTTCTGTTTAATACTCATGTGTGAAGTTGATGTTTCGAAAGTTATTCTGATCTTTTATGTATGTGCTCATGTCATAATTCCTGTAACACTGACGTATATGTCTATTTCTATTCTTTTGTAACGCCTGTTTTACTACAAATGTTATCTGTATTGTTATGTTTTTAATGATGTGTTTTGTACCTTTGTTATTGTATTCTCATGTTATAATATTGTAATTGAGACCACTTCATCAAGTTAAGTAACTTGTAAGTTACATTTCACTGCACACGTTTCTGTTGGTCATAGTATATGGACAATATGTGAGAAGTAGGGACTGTTAGTGTTTGCACGTGTGTTAATAATTCAGCAAGGGACTGGATAACAGCATTGCTGGTTCTAAGGACAATTCCAAAAACTTTGTGAGTGCACAAGTGGTGGTTTATGGACTTGCTATATTCTCCGCAAGACTCTTCGATGGTGAATGTGCACCTGCACAATCGCAACAGATGGCTGCTGGCTATCTCTACAAGGACTACAGTGGGTCTGCATCTATGATGACCCACCAACGCCATTATTTCTACAAGGACTGCAGTGGGTCTGCACCTCTGGTGGCCCACCAATACCACAATCTCTACCAGGACTCCAGTGGGTCTGCTCTGTGATGACTTACCTACCAATACTTTTCAAAACTTCGAATGACTCTGCTGTGGGTTTGCTCCATTGTGGCCCATTACCTGTCAGCATGTCAAGAGTCAGCACTGTCTTTCCGTTGGAAGGACAACATTACTTCTTCAAGACTGCATGGAAATCCACTACTTCTGTGTGCAATTTCTTTTACTAATGAGACTTTGTGAAAAAAAACCTGTAATTACTGTTATGATGAATGATCAGGACTATCTTTATGGACTGTGAGAAAATTTTAGCTTTTGACCAAAATTGTATCAATAAGTGTGTGCATTTGATTTCTTTGTTTTTGTAATTATGAAAAATTTTATCAAATCATTATTGGCCACTGCCCAAAAAAAATTTGTAAAATTTTTTGTGGGGAGCATGGGGGCTATGTAAGTAGGCTGTTTATGTTTTCTTATTGGCAACGTTACGTAGCGCTCAATATGAAAATCCCTGGCTGTGCTGTGTGCAGTCTGTGGCTGCTTTGCATTGTTGTAATACTCGCCATTGTAGTGTTAGGCAGCTGGATGTGAACAGCGCGTAGCGTTGCGCAGTTGGAGGTGAGCCGCCAGCAGTGGTGGATGTGGGGAGAGAGATGGCGGAGTTTTGAAATTTGTCATGAACTGCTATATTTATACATGATGATATCAAGGTAAATACATTGTTTGTTCTCTATTAATATCTTTCATTTGCTAACTATCCCTATCAGTAGTTAGTGCCTTCCATAGTTTGAATCTTTTATTTAGCTGGCAGTAGTGGCGCTCGCTGTATTGCAATAGCTTGAGCAGCGAAGATTTTTGTGAGGTAAGTGATTTGTGAAAGGTATAGTTTAATGTTAGTCAGGGCCATTCTTTGTAGGATTTTTGAAAGTCAGATTGCGTTGCACTAAAAAAAAAGTATTGTGTGTCAGTTTAAGCACAGTCATGTATAAATTGTTCAAAGGGGACGTTTCACCTAACTAACCTATGGACATCACACACATCCATGCCCGAGGCAGGATTCGAACCTGCGACCGTAGCAGTCGCGCGGATCCGGACTGCGCGCCTAGAACCGCAAGACCACCGCGGCCGGCGTCGACTAAGTAAAAGTATTTACAGTTGATGTATCGGAATAAAAGTGGTACAATTTCTAGACATTTTAGTTAGCTTCGTTGGAAAAAAAAAAGAATCATGCCAATCGGGTCAGTAGAGTTCAAGTTACGATACAGTGCGATAAAAAAAGTCATTTCGAGAAAAAAGCGTTTGAAGTTTTGATTAGATATAAATGTAATATTATGCAACTTACGTTCAATCTGCTATCCCGGTTCCATAAACTAGTCCATCTTCATCATAGAGGGCGTTCTGCTCGATGTGGACCATCCTGCCCTGCTCCAGAGCCACTCGTACGGCCGATGACAAGCGGTTTTCGGCCGCTTGAATCGGGTGGTCGTCCGAATGCTTGGCGAACTGTGTCGAATAGAGTCCCAGGGTGACGTAGTGTAGGAAAGCAGCCTACTCACGCCTTATAAAATTCTCATCAGTCTTTTCATTGTGTACCAGACTAGTCCGATGTAACTAGCTCTGACGTCATAAATGTTGCGCAATACTTTAAAAATCAAGTAAATAACTTGAAACGTTTCTAGCATGTCAGGAGTAATACTAAATCAATATGTGTTGAATATCAGTTCAATAACTTTAACCAATTTCGAAATTTGGACGTTTTTCTGTAAAAATCATTGGCGCAACAGAAAAGAGCTAGAAACTTAAAAAATTTATATTTGGATTCCTTTTTCGTAATAATTTAGTAGAAACAGTATTCTGGATCTCACAAATTAAAATTTTAGTTGAAATTCATGATTTTCTGGTTTTTGTCTTAAAAATTAAGGAAGCAAGATAGATTAAGTAGGCGAATAAATAAGGCTAGGATGTTTAAATTTAAGTAGAAGGGAGATCCGCTATAATCATAAAGATGTGAGAAGTTTCAATTGGATAACTATAAAACTATAGCGATAGCGCATCTCCAAACGGGCAAGTTCAGAGCTCGTCTACTGCTTGTAGTGTAATTAAACTAATTCTCTCACCCAAAATATTTGACTTAGCCATGTCAGACTTTTATTATGATTACTTACCTGTGTGCTGAGTGCACATTTAAATTGTGAGCTTCATCAGCCATCACTACAGGAAGTAATGATTTATTCAATAACTTAAAGTGATGCATTACTAGACCAGCGGCTAGTTGGGAGAGCCGATTTGATCAGGCGTTCCCTTAGCCGTCGGCACCGCGGTTTAATATATAAGAATGCTGCGTGAGGAAGTAAGGCCCCAGTTCTCTCCAGACACTGATTAGCGCACCATCTGTGCCGGGAGTCTCGTCGCGTCGGTATCATTGCTATAAACAGCCCCAGATGCCGTAATAAGTTACTCGGGATACGCATAACCATGAAATCGTTTTCGAGTGAAGTGTTAATTCTGGGATGACTTTATTGATGTATCTTCAGTTTGCGTATGTCGTATTTTCACGTGTCGCTGCGGGACAAACATTCTACCATTATTTAGCGTGGCGTTAGATGAATATAATCATCAAATTATGGCGAGCATTCACTTAAACATTTAATTTGGACAGTTATAGTTGCATCAGCGCATTAGACTCTGAACTGCTCTGTTAGTTGGATTGTGTAGATTCTTTATGGTCTGTGACTTTCAGAATATAGTGAACATTTTAGAGAGAATGGTGTTTGATTATGAATCCCAGACAATCTCCTAATTCCTCAGAGCTATAAGCTGTAGCTATAAATGTATTTCTCAGATGAAGTGGGCACTAGGAATTCTAATTACAGGCTTCACGTTTTGATAATCACTTTCTGGTTGCCAATATTGTAGTTAGAGAGCCAGTGTTGAGAACGGCAAAAGACAGCATAAATAATAGGAACATTTATATAACAATTAATTCCACCCGCCGCCCCACATATGGTTAATCGGCCGGGAAATGCATCTTTTCTACATTACAAACCAAACATTTTAAATAACAACATAAATTCCACCAGCCGCCCCACAATTGGTGCATTGGCCGGGAAATGCATCTACATTGCAAAACATTCTACATTTAAATATAACAACATTTATTCCACCCGCCGCCCCACATATGGTGCATCGGCCGGGAAAGAAACTGAGTAAAAGTGAAAATGATTTTTAAATATGCGGATTCGGGAGTGAAATGCGACACGCAACTGAGTAATAGAACAGTGATAGTGTTACGTGTGCATGTGGACGACGCAATTGGATTAACAACGCATCTGGATTGATGGAGCTGGCACTGAGTCTAGCGGTGCTGCCGGAATCGCGAGAAGCCAGTGTCGCCTCGCCACAGTTGTCCACCAGAGCAACCGGAGCCGCGCCTGCAGTTGCAGGCCACGCAAACACACAGCAGCCGTCGAAGTGCCGTCTGCAGTTCAACGTGCTGCGTCGCATCAGTAATCCTGGTACGCCGCGCCGGCAACGCCATACGTCGTGCAGAAGGAACTAAGTTAAGTGAAAAGCTGTTAAAAATTTTACTAACCTGCACTAAAAGACTGTCGGTGATGGAACTGCCAGAAGAAACCGAGGTTAAAGTTAAATCAAAACCTATGTCTGTTGAGGAAACTGTAAATCCAGACAACGATTCAAGTGTAAATATGCATGAAAATAGTAATGTTAAAGTGAAATATGAAGTATTGTCTCCTGACAGTAGTGTGAAAAGGGGCAATGATCCAATAATAGAGACCCCTGTAGAAAAGCAGAAATCAGAAATTGTTAATTTATTGGATGATAGTTTATCTGATGAGTTAAAAACGAAACAGCCGTCAGAGGTGGTAGAGTTTAAATAGGAGAAGTTAGATATGACTGATCAATCAGAAGTTTCATTTAGTTTTGGTGATTTTGGTGTTGGAGCTAGTTTTTCGTCACCTGAGTGTGATAAGAAACCAGCTAGTGAGCAACGCAAAGATACTGGGGCTATTGATTTAAATGTTATATTACAAGCAATAGCTACCAGTAATGCTGAATTAAAGTCTGAAATAACTGAGGTCAAAAACAGTAATGCAAAAATATCAGCCAGTAATGCTAGAATGAATGCTGAATTAAAATCTGATATAATTGAGGTAAATAACAGGATTGTGGCCAGCCAAACTAATTTTAATAAACGATTGGAGGTAATGGAAAATACCTTCAAGGCTGGTTGCAATAAGTTGAAAGAGGATCTGGATAGTTTGAATAATAAAATTGATTACAATCATGAGGATATTAAGAAAAAGGTTGCTCAACAATTTTCTGAAATGTATAAAACAGTAAAATCCGAAGTTGCTGAGGTTCGCAAACACTTCCAAATGGAAGATGCGAAGCTGGAGCACAAGTTAACAGAAATGATCGGGGTGGAATCTGAACTGTGCTCAGATAGGTTTAAAGATGTTAATATAAATGTAAACATACGTCAAGCAGAAGTAGACGCAATCAAAACTGATACTACTCATATTGTGCAAAGAGTAGATAATGTTGAAATGAGAGTAGAAAATATTAGTACTAACATTGCTAACATTGAGAGTAAACTAGCTTCAGTAACTTCTGGTAATGGTAGTATGCAACAAGTTGTAGCTGCAAACGCCGCTTTTATCGGGTGTCGGCAGTTCTTGCGGTTCGATCCAGATAAAAATATCCACCCGCTAGATTTCTGGAACGATTTTGAAGATGTGATTCCACCAACTTGGTCTGAACGAGAGAAAAATCTCATTTATTAGAAGCCATTTAGCAGGTGACGCCATGCGTTGGTCAACTGATGTTATGTTGAAGTGTAAAACATTAGCGGAATTTAAAACAGCTTTCATTAATGAGTATTGATCCAATAATATGCTAATGAATTCTGTATGGAGGAGGTTGTTCTGTAACCTCTACACAGTGTGGCAGCTGTGCAGTCCCAGCTGTGTGAGATCTTCTTTCCATTTCAGGTCTCACTCACTGATGTTATGTTGAAGTGTAAAACATTAGCGGAATTTAAAACAGCTTTCATTAATGAGTATTGATCCAATAATATGCTAATGAATTCTGTATGGAGGAGGTTGTTCTGTAACCTCTACACAGTGTGGCAGCTGTGCAGTCCCAGCTGTGTGAGATCTTCTTTCCATTTTAGGTCTCACTCATTCTTCATCTTTCCCATTTCAGATTTCACTCAATCTCCATCTTTCCTATCCACCAAAGTTTCGACTCCTTCTTTGCAATACAAAAATTTTCCGTCATGGCTATCAAGCCATGAGTTCTGTAACCATTCTATCCACCGATTAGTGAAGAAAATACCTAATGTGACAAACCTAACAGTGACATAAACAATAGAGAAGTATGACATAATGAAGATACAAAGGTATTTGAGTAACAAGTATGTATAGAACCCTGGTAATATTATAAGTACCAAATGGTCGTTTTATTGGAAATGGTCCACCAACAGTAATTTAAAAAGATATACAAATTCGTGTACAAGCAGTATCTGAAGTGGCAGTGAAACCTATTGTATGCTGTAGAGCTAACTAATTAATAGTAAAAGAGATAGCTTAGTGTTATGAAAAAAATATGCAGATAAGTTGTATGAATAAACTCACCTTGTGTAGCAAGGAATGGCAGTGTAATAGAATTGAGCAGTGTTTGTGGTTGAAACGTGAAGGACACGTCTTTGAAATATTTATAAGGTTGGAGCTGGCCGTTATTTGGTGTAGTGTGTGACAGGATACACCTACATGTATTGAGGTTATGAGTTGGAGGCGTGAATGCGACTATAGGTTTAATGAATTTAGCATTACGTTCGTCAATAATTACTTAATGCACTTTAGTGGTAGGTCGAGAGAGACTACCTGTGGTTTCAGCGTCCAATCGAGTGGAAATGGATTGTCACGTGAGCAAACTGATCAGCTGCAATACACTATAAATATGAAATAAATGTGCTATCCTATGCGTTAAATGTTAATGGAGTGAGTGTTAAATAAGTACATACACTAGCAACATAATTGAGTAACATAATGGCAGACGTGAAACATTATTTACAGCTCAGCGTAAATACACTTCGATGAAGTAAGTACATAATTGCAGATGTGGAACTGACACAGCAGCGTAGGACCAATAAGTGGATTTAGTAGTCAACTAAACGTATTGTGTTTTGAACACTCAGAACTGTACTATTACCACAAGTTACTCACATGTACAAAGAAGCTGAGAAGACAACTGCTAATCAAATATACTCATACTAAGAATAAGGTAATCGAAGATGAGTCAGTTAAGTAAATAAAATACAGATTTGTCAGGAATGTACCGAGCATTGGTTCAGTGTTCCGGTCCGGAAATGATAACTTGAGATTAAATAGGATTTATGATTGTATGCCTTGAGCATAAATTTCCTCTAGTAAGTGACTAACAGCGGTTTGAGCCATTTGTTTATCGATTTTATGACAATTAAGTAACCGCGAGAGTAAAATTGAGAAAGTTCTGTTAACTTTGTTCCAGTAACATATTGAAAGATAAAATGTATATATCCCCATTTCATTGTGACCCACCCTTAGATATTAAGTGAACAGAGTCTCAGGCACTCTTTTTTTTTTGTTCTACAGGACAAACCAGATAATGGCAGCCTGGTGGCTGCGTGAAAGCGTGGAGTGACTTGGACACAACTCACAGTGACCCCTCCCCTTTCCCCATGTACAGGGTTATTACAAATGATTGAAGCGATTTCACAGCTCTACAATAACTTTATTATTTGAGATATTTTCACAATGCTTTGCACACACATACAAAAACTAAAAAAGTTTTTTAGGTATTCACAAATGTTCGATATGTGCCCCTTTAGTGATTCGGCAGACATCAAGCCGATAATCAAGTTCCTCCCACACTCGGCGCAGCATGTCCCCATCAATGAGTTCGAAAGCATTGTTGATGCGAGCTCGCAGTTCTGGCACGTTTCTTGGTAGAGGAGGTTTAAACACTGAATCTTTCACATAACCCCACAGAAAGAAATCGCATGGGGTTAAGTCGGGAGAGCGTGGAGGCCATGACATGAATTGCTGATCATGATGGCCACCACGACCGATCCATCGGTTTTCCAATCTCCTGTTTAAGAAATGCCGAACATCATGATGGAAGTGCGGTGGAGCACCATCCTGTTGAAAGATGAAGTCGGCGCTGTCGGTCTCCAGTTGTGGCATGAGCCAATTTTTCAGCATGTCCAGATACACGTGTCCTGTAACGTTTTTTTCGCAGAAGAAAAAGGGGCCGTAAACTTTAAACCGTGAGATTGCACAAAACATGTTAACTTTTGGTGAATTACGAATTTGCTGCACGAATGCGTGAGGATTCTCTTACCGCCCAGATTCGCACATTGTATCTGTTCACTTCACCACTAAGAAAAAATGTTGCTTCATCACTGAAAACAAGTTTCGCACTGAACGCATCCTCTTCCATTAGCTGTTGTAACCGCGCGAAAATTCAAAGCGTTTGACTTTGTCATCGGGTGTCAGGGCTTGTAGCAATTGTAAACGGTAAGGCTTCTGCTTTAGACTTTTCCGTGAGATTTTCCAAACCGTCGGCTGTGGTACGTTTAGCTCCCTGCTTGCTTTATTCGTCGACTTCCGCGGGCTACGCGTTAAACTTCCCCACACGCGTTCAACTGTTTCTTCGCTCACTGCAGGCCGACCCGTTGATTTCCGCTTACAGAGGCATCCAGAAGCTTTAAACTGCGCATACCATCGCCGAATGGAGTTAGCAGTTGGTGGATCTTTGTTGAACTTCGTCCTGAAGTGTCGTTGCACTGTTATGACTGACTGATGTGACTGCATTTGAAGCACGACATACGCTTTCTCGGCTCCTGTCACCATTTTGTCTCACTGCGCCCTCGAGCGCTCTGGCGGCAGAAACCTGAAGTGCGGCTTCAGCCGAACAAAACTGTATGAGTTTTTCTACTCATTTGTAGTGTGTTGTGACCATATGTCAATGAATGGAGCTACAGTGAATTTATGAAATCGCTTCAATCATTTGTAATAGCCCTGTAATTTAGAGTGAATGTGAAGGACGCACACCATAGCAACTTCCCCTCCTCTACCCTTGTGAATGGAAGTGTATAACGACATCCAAAGCGGCTACAACCACGTGTGTAAAAATGGAATTCTCATGATTTGTGAAATTTTCTTTCAGGTTTAGAAAAGACTGCTAAGATATAATCATCTGTTTATGTATCATCAATAACTGTGTTATTTTCTTTGAATTTGTGTATGTAAAAATGTATTTAATGTATTTAAGATTTTCATAATGTTACATATTTTATGTGTTTGTCTGTCTAAGGCAATAGGTATGCCAAAGTGTTTCATTGATTTTGCTTAAATTTTGAGTGATACTGTTGCTTAAGAGGCAGTGAACATGCCAGCAATTTAAATAATTGAAGTAGGTAATAAGTTTTCTTTTAATATTTCTATATGTTTACATTTAAATTTTAATTTTTCATAGGGAGTTAACCTGTACTCTTGCTTCCCTTTTTGTAATTAATTTTTTTTCCTCATTTACGTATATTTCAGAAAAATTAAGTAGAAGGTGACGTAGGGAAGCAGCCGACTCACACCTTATAAAATTCTCATCAGTCTTTTCATTGTGTACCAGAGTAGTCCGATGTAACTAGCTCTGACGTCATAAATGTTGTGCAATACTTTAGAAATCAAGTAAATAACCTGAAACGTTTCTAGCATGTCAGGAGAAATACTCAATCAATATGTGTTGAATATCAGTTCAATAACATTAACCAATTTCGAAATTTGGACATTTTTCTGTAAAAATCATTGGCGCAACAGAAAAGAGCTAGAAACTTAAAAAATTTATATTTGGATTCCTTTTCCATAATAATTTAGTAGAAACAGTATTCTGGATCTCACAAATTAAAATTTTAGTTGAAATTCATGATTTTCTGGTTTTTGTCTTAAAAATTAAGGAAGCAAGATAGATTAAGTAGGCGAATAAATAAGGCTAGGATGTTTAAATTTAAGTAGAAGGGAGATCCGCTATAATCATAAAGATGTGAGAAGTTTCAATTGAATAACTATAAAACTATAGCGATAGCGTATCTCCAAAGGACAAGTTCGGAGCTCGTCTACTGCGTGTAGTGTAATTAAATTAATTCTCTCACCCAAAATATTTGACCTAGCCATGTCAGACTTGTATTATGATTACTTACCTGTGTGCTGAGTGCACATTTTAATTGTGAGCGTCATCGCCCATCACCACAGGAAGCAATGATTTATTCGGTAACTTTAAGTGGTGCATTACTAGACCAGCGGCTAGTTGGGAGAGCCGATTTGATCAGGCGTTCCCTTAGCCGTCCGCACCGCGGCTTTATGTATATAAGAACGCTGCGCAAGGAAGTAAGGCCCCAGTTCTCTCCAGACGCTGATTAGCGCACCATCTGTGCCGGGAGTCGCGTCCCGTCGGTATCATTGCTATAAACAGCCTCGGATGCCGTAATAAGTTACTCAGGATACGCGTAACCATGAAATCGTTTTCGAGTGAAGTGTTGATTCTGGGATGACTTCAATGATGTATCTTCAGTTTGCATATGTCGTATTTTCACGTGCCGCTGCGGGACAAACATTCTACCATTATTTACCGTGGCGTTTGATGAACATTATCATCAAATTATGGCGAGCATTCACTTAAACATTTAATTTGGACAGTTATAGTTGCATCAGCGCATTAGACTCTGAACTGCTCTGTTAGTTGGATTGTGTAGATTCTTTATGGTCTGTGACTTTCAGAATATAGTGAACAGTTTGGAGAGAATGGTTTTTGATTGTGAATCCCAGACAATCTCCTAATTCCTCAGAGCTATAAGCTGTAGCTATAAATGTATTTCTCAGATGAAGTGGGCACTAGGAATTCTAATTACAGGCTTCACGTTTTGATAATCACTTTCTGGTTGCCAATATTGTAGTTAGAGAGCCAGTGTTGAGAACGGCAAAAGACAGCATAAATAATAGGAACATTTATATAACAATTAATTCCACCCGCCGCCCCTCATATGGTTAATCGGCCGGGAAATGCATTTTTTCTACATTACAAACCAAACATTTTAAATAACAACATAAATTCCACCAGCCGCCCCACAATTGGTACATCGGCTGGGAAATGCATCTACATTACAAAACATTCTACATTCAAATATAACAACATTTATTCCACCCGCCGCCCCACAGTACATCGTTGTTATGGTCTTCAGAATTGCTGAATACCCTTCGTTGAAGCTGCTCACTGCCAGGAATATCGCAGTCTCCACAGTCTTAGCACCAGAATGCAAATGCTTGGAGGCTAATTTCCAAATACACACGATCAAACTGTCATTTGAATTGTGTGTGTTTCCTCCCAAGCACCGGTACAATAACGTCCTCTCAAAAAAAAAAAAAAAATCTGGTGCGTGAAAAATGCCGATTTCAGGCAGGTACATTGTTTGGTTCAACCGCGAATAAAAAACATTCCTGTTCCGTATTCGGTAAAACCGTTTCAGGGGTGGATAGTGAACACTTTCATGGATCCAAAAATGAATTGTTTCGATTTTTGAACCAAAAGGTAGTAAACATCCCCTTAAATCTTGGTAACCTGCCATTGTAGCAGCAGTAACCGATCTAACAACTGCGCCAGATCCTTTTGTTATACAGGGTGTTACAAAAAGTTGCGGCCAAATTTTCAGGAAACATTCCTCACATACAAATAAAGAAAAGATGTTATGTGGACATGTGTCCGGAAACGCTTAATTTGCATGTTAGAGCTCATTTTAGTTTCTTCAGTATGTACTGTACTTCCTCGATTCACCACCAGTTGGCCCAATTGAAGGAAGGTAATGTTGACTTAGGTGCTTGTGTTGACATGCGACTCATTGCTCTACAGTACTAGCATCAAGCAGGGACTGTTGGTGATGTCTTGATTGGGCCCCATGTTCTTCCACCTACGCTCAATGGAGCATGTTATCATGATTTCATACGGGATACTCTACCTGTGCTGCTAGAACATGTGCCTTTACAAGTACGACACAACATGTGGTTCACGCACGATGGAGCTCCTGCACATTTCAGTCGAAGTGTTCGTATGCTTCTCAAGAACGGATTCGGTGACCGATGGATTGGTAGAGGCGGACCAATTCCGTGGCTTCCACGCTCTCCTGACCTCAACCCTCTTGACTTTCATTTATGGACGCATTTGAAAGCTCTTGTCTACGCAACCCCGGTACCAAATGTAGAGACTCTTCGTGCTCGTATTGTGGACGGCTGTGATACAATACGACATTCTCCAGGGCTGCATCAGCACATCAGGGATTCCATGCGACGAAGGGTGGACGCATGTATCCTCGCTAACGGAGGACATTTTGAACATTTCCTGTAACAAAGTGTTTGAAGTCACGCTGGTACGTTCTGTTACTGTGTCTTTCCATTCCATTATTAATATGATTTGAAGAGAAGTAATAAAATGAGCTCTAACATGGAAAGTAAACGTTTCTGGACACATGTCCACGTAACATATTTTCTTTCTTTGTGTCTGAAGAATGTTTCCTGAAAGTTTGGCCGTACCTTTTTGTAACACGCTGTATAGGCGTTGCCGACTGCAGCGCCGTATTCTGCCCCTTTACATATTTCAGTATTTGAGAACGCATGCCTGTACCAGTTTGTTTGGCGCTTCTGTGTATACCGCACACGCGCAAAAATTTCTAGAGTACTCAGTATTTTTTGCCAATGGTGTACGTTTTGTGCCAATTTAAACGTTTGTTGCATGCTGCCTGCACAGTGCTGCAACTTTAATGGTCAGCAGTGAATTCCTCTTTGATAGGACTCGTTGTTCCCGCCAGAGCGCCGCTGCGGCCACACACTGTACTAGCTCCGAGTCGCTTCGATAGCCAGCCGTGGTCAGCGCCCGAGTCCGCCTGCAGAGCCGGTGATTAATGGTAATGGCCGCCGGTCGTCGGCAGAGCGGGCCGCTTCCGTTCGGTGTGCGGTGGCCGCGCCTGCGCACTGAGCACTGCACGCACACACACACACACACACACACACACACACACACAGGAGTGGCGCGACCGCCGCGGCACACCGCCCTCATTAATTAAACGCCGCTCCGTAACTCGTCTGTCTGCGTTCGCTTTGTTCTCTACAGCCGGTTCTGCTCTCGCTGTTACAGATTCCGTTAAGCCACGCCGCCCGATGGATTTCACTGTGCGAATCTGGCGCAGGCTAGCGCTACACGGCGTTCAGAGGGCGTACCGCGCTCTGCCGAGTGGGCTGCCACTACCACCCCCCACCCCCACTGAATACACGAACTACTAATTAGAGATTATCAGAGGCTGGCATAAGGCTGTAGTTCCTACAACACTGAACATAAATACACGGTCTAATCACCAATTCGAAGAGGGGACGCTCGAAAGTTGTAGGTTGGTAAAATGGACGAAGATCAAAGTAATTTCGGAGGTACTCTAAGCGGTTGTTACGGGACCATTAGTGTATAAAATACATGATGTCCCACTCAAACCTCCCTGATTTCAAGAACCCAGGAGAGAAAATCCACAGTAGAAACGAAAATGAAAAATGCAGCACATTGTAGTGCACCTTAAAGGATTTACATTACTGACCATTAAAATTGCTACAGACGCGAAATTTAACCGAGAGGAAGAAGATGCTGTGATATGCAAATGATTAGCTTTTCAGAGCATTCACACATGATTGGTGCCGGTGGCGACACCTAAAACGTGCTGACATGAGGAAACGTTGTTGTGATGCCTCGTGTAAGGAGGAGAAATGCGTACCATCACGTTTCCGACTTTGATAAAGGTCGGGTTGTAGCCTATCGCGATTGCGGTTTATCGTATCGCGACATTGCTGCTCGCGTTGGTCGAGATCCAATGACTGTTTGCAGGACGGTAATACGGAACGCCGTGCTGGATCCCAACGTCCTCGTATCACTAGCAGTCGAGATGACAGGCATCTTATCCGCATGGCGGTAACGGTTCGTGCAGCCACGTCTCGATCCCTGAGTCAATAGATGGGGACGTTTGCAAGACAACAACCATCTGCACGAACAGTTCGACGACGTTTGCAGCAGCGTGGACTGTCAGCTCGGAGATCATGGCTGCGGTTACCCTTGACGCTGCATCACAGACAGGAGCGCTTGCGGTGGTGTACTCAACGACGAACCTGGGTGCACGAATGGCAAAACGTCATTTTTTCGGATGAATCGAGGTTCTGTTTACAGCATCATGATGGTCGCATCCGTGATTGGCGACATCGCGGTGAACGCACATTGGAAGCGTGTATTTGCCATCGGCATACTGGCGTATCACCCGGCGTGATGGTATGGGGTGCCATTGGTTACACGTCTCGGTCACCTCTTGTTCGCATTGACGGCACTTTGAACAGTGGACGTTACATTTCAGATGTGTTACGACCTGTGGCTCTACCGTTCATTCGATCCCTGCAAAACCCTATATTTCAGCAGGATAATGCACGACAGCATGTTGCAGGTCCTGTACGGGCCTTTCTGGATGCAGAAAATGTTCGGCTGCTGCCCTGGCCAGCACATTCTCCAGATCTCTCACCAATTGAAAACGTCTGGTCAATGGTGGCCGAGCAACTGGATTGTCACAATACGTCAGTCACTACTCTTGATGAACTGTGGTATCGTGTTGAAGCTGCATGAGCAGATGTTCCTGTACACGCCATCCAAGCTCTGTTTGACTCAATGCCCAGGCGTATCAAGGCCGTTATTACGGCCAGAGGTGGCTGGTATGTGTACTGATTTCTCAGGATCTATGCACGCAAATTGCGTGAAAATGTAACCACATGTCAGTTCTAGTACAATATATTTGTCCAATGAATACCCGTTTATCATCTGCATTTCTTCTTGGTGTAGCAGTTTTAATGGCCAGTAGTGTATATTCCCGCGCCAGAAGTGCCCCGTATTGTCACCAGAGTGCATGATGGTCGCATAAAGTGAAAATGGCGACTCCACAGCAGTGCGCGCAAGCAGCAGTGTGGTTTGTAGAAACAAATTTGCCGATTACTGTGCAAAGAAATTATCGTCGTGTGTATGAATGTGATCCACCTGATGTGAAAACAACTAAGGGATATTATAGGAAGTTTCTGGCAACGGGAAGTGTTCTGAAACATTCTGGCGGTGCACGTTACGGAGTTTCAGAAGAGACAGTGGAGGACGTTAGACAAACGTTTCTGAGGAGCCCACGGAAGTCAATTCGTCAAGCATCTAGGCAACTTGATGTACCTCGATCAACATTGTATCGTGTAGTTCACCAGCGTCTTCGTATGTGTGCTTACAAAGTGCAAATTCTGCAACATCTGACGCCAAACGACAAACCACGCTGACAACAATTTGCTGCAGATATGCTGCAGCGTATTGATATGGATGTCAGTTTCCTGGAAAGATGTTTATTCTCAGATGAGGCAACCTTTCATCTATCAGGAAGGGTTAATAGGCATAATGTTCGGATTTCGGATTCGCAAAGTCCGCATGTTGTCATTGAACATGTTCGTGGTAGCCCGAAACTAAACGACTTGTGTGAGCTAAGGCACGACAGGATTGTTCGACCGTTCGTCTTTGCGGAAGCGGAACAAACAGTGAATGGGTCAGTGTATCTGGACATTTTGTAGCAGTTTGTGTACCCTCAGATACAAGACTTGCAACCCAACATCATTTTTCAGCAAGATGGAGCTCCGTCGCATTCGTCAACGGCTGTTCACGAGTTCCTGGATAGCAAATTTCCCAATCGTTGGAACGGACGCGGAGGACCCATTGCTTGGCCACCACGTTCACCCGGCATTACGCCGCTTGATTTCTTCATGTGGGGATTCGTGAAGGACCGCGTGTATGCGACCAAAGTGGACGATATTCCTATGTTGCGACATCGTATCACTAATGCGATGCGATTGCAACAATAACAGAGGAAATGTTACAAAGAACTTGGCAAGAAATTGAATATAGACTCGATATTCTTCGTGCTACAAATGGTTCACATGTAGAGGTGTATTGATGATGAATAAATAAATTCTTTGGGATGCTCTACAAAAATGGTTCAAATGGCTCTGAGCGCTATGGGACTTAACTGCAGTGGTCACCAGCCCCCTAGAACTTAGAACTACTTAAACCTAACTAACCTAAGGAGATCACACACATCCATGCCCGAGGCAGGATTCGAACGTGCGACCGTAGCGGCCACGCGGTTCCAGACTGAAGCGCCTAAACCGCATGGCCACATCGGCCGGCTGCTCTACAAGGTGGTGCATTTTTCATTGCCGTATCTACTGTGTTTTCTTTCCTAGGTCTTTCAAATCAGGGAGGTTTGAGTGGGACAGCCTGTACATGTTAGATAATGTCGGGAGTTCTTTTAGGCTTTTCGTGGGGGATGTTGTCGTGTATAGGAAGGTTGCAACGCCCTGACATCGTAGTAAAATGCAGAAAGGCCTGAAAATGATGTGTTAGTTGTGCAGGCATTAGCAGTTGACTCTCAACGTAAGTAAAAGTATCAGATTGCGCATCAATAGACAAAGAAACCCGATGCTGTTTTATTAGGCTGTTGGTGATAAATCATGGAAACAGTTACAAAAGTAAAAAAACTGATGGGATAGTCCTGAACTGTTATGGCCTTGCAAAACAACCTGTAGGAAAGATGCCATCCTTAAATTCATTGGAGAAATGTTAAGGGAACGAAATTCGTGCAGAAAAGGAGTGACTCCCATTACACTAGTTCAATCATGTCTTTAGTATCGCTCGTCAGCCTGCGATCCTTACAGGAGGTAGATCCAAAGAAGAATGACGCGTTACATGCTCCTTTAGTACGCACGAGAGCGTACGGAGACTCACAACAAAGTAGCTCCGAGACGCTACAAGAGACGCACTGTGCATCTAGGAGGAGTTTACTGTAAAAATTCTCAGAGCTTACGTTCCAAGAAGAGCGGGGCAACTTATTCTTCCCCCCACATACGCCTGGTTAAATGACCATAACGAGAAAATCAGAGACATTGCGTCTCACGTGAAGGAGTACCGGTAGCCATTCTTCCCATGCAGTATTCGCGAGTAGAATATGACAGAGGTGAGAAAGAGGGAGAGGGGGGTCTTATTGGTACCAAAAGTACCGTCCGCCACACACTTCAATGTAACGCCACAGAATAATGTTGCTGTACATGATTAAAATTTTTATTTAAAGTTCTCAGAACCCAGCATCGATAAGGCTAGTTTGGGGCCTGCCAATCGGAGTGTCAGCAAGGCATACCACCGATGAAGTGGAAGTCGCGGCACCAAGTGACCACTGGCAGATGACATCCAAGGGAGGGAAGCAGAAGCGCAGGCACCACTGTGCTGAGTAACAGAGTAGCATGAAGTAACGCCCGTAACCTCTTCGCCTGAGGCCCACTGGAATAGTCAGACGTTGAAGAAAGATCCAAGCTTGGCGACACAGAATAAAAGCTGAATACCACAGGGAGGCAAAGAACGCTAATGGTGCCAATAAACGAGCGAAGTGCGATTATAGAGCCACTGCGTCATAGGCGCGGTTTCAGCTCTGTCAATAACGAAGCTTTTGGAGCTCAAAGCCACATCCAATCGTGCTGCCATTCTGTCCATGTCGCTAGAACCAGAGAGAAAAATGTTATGAGTTTCAATGAAACCACAACAAACTGGTCGACGATGGTCTGCCTGGAACCCCATTGCCATCTTCAACACCGAGATGCAGCTCACTTGATGCAAACCATAGCTGTGGTGAGCCACTGCTGCCTACTGGGACGTCCTGGACGAGGAAAAGACTGGTGTGGGGTCAGCCCACCTCCACTGAGCTGTGGTTGACGTGCAAGCTGCCACTCCACACGTTTGCACTCTCGTGAGCATCTGCTGAAGTCTTGGTCAATCCGTGGTCGATGTTCAGGGTCTGGCCTTTACGACAAGCGACATCCTGGACCACACACTCCACTGTCCTCACCTGAGTGCATGGCTGGCTGTCTACGAGAGCGGTCAGGATGTTGCCCCACAGAACGTCGGGTGTGTGACGCCCTCCCGTCATCAGACTGTCGCCAGCACAATTCAGGGCCGTCGTTCACCAGCCCGCAGCTCCAATGTCACAACTCGCTGACAGGGCAGTTTGCATTTCCTCGCAGCCCATGCTTACGTCTGACCACAGTCCAATGTAGTGGGACACTTTACGACCCTTTAAATTCATCCTGAAAATGAATGTTATTGAAGACAGCACTGTGGCACTAACGCCTCTGAGGTTGAACTGGACCACTCTCGTACACTTTGTTCGGCCTCCTCGTCACAACGTGACTCCAGCTTGCTGGATCGTAACAGTAATGAGGTGTCTTGGGGTCTACATAACTAGATGTTTATCTTAGGTAAGCTTGAAGGGGACCACAAGTGATAAAATGAAATGAAATTTCATGTGACGAGGGCCTCCCTGCGGGTAGAGCTGATCGCCTTCTTTGATACAGTTTTGTACTTCAGTGTTCTGAGTGTTTTGTGTTGTAGTACAATGCTACATCAGAATGAGGGATGAGACACTTCCTCGACCATTCCGCCAGTCGCCTGCAATACTTACAATTACGAACAACGTTAAAATGATCTTTACCTGTATGTGTGATGTGTGACATTCGTGGAAGCATGAATTATAGATCAAGGTTCCCACACAATGGGAAGCAGACTGGCTGTGTTTCCCCCAGATGTCTCCCCTATGCATGGGGGTCTATGTGGGGAGGGGGAGGGATGGGGCTCAAGGTCGCTGTCTCTGCTCTCCACACCTTCTCTGGCGCAAGTCTTTTGTGGTGACGCCACTTCAGCGACTTGCGCGTCGATGAGGATGATGAAGACGACACAAACACCCAGTCCCTGAGCGGAGAAAAGCTCCATCCCAGCCGGGAACCGCCCCGGGCCCCCCCAGCATGACGAGCCGGCGCGCTGTGCCTCAGCCACAGTGGCAGAGCAGTCATAAATGATAGGCGTCCAAGTAGAATGCCTATTCCAGTGAAGCACTACCAAGCAGGTCCAGTGTGATATTGTCGAGGTCTATGGCGATGTGCCCTTAATCCCACAAACGATAGTGCGTAGATGAAAACATGATACTTGAGAGAAACCCAAACAAAGAAATCAGAGGATCCTAGATTGGGCAAAGAAGACAGGAAGATTATGGTAGGCTGTAAAGTCACACCAACAACGGGATCATTAGTGTCGGAGCACATGGGTAGACTGCACGTGGGTAGACTGCACATGGGTAGACTGCACATGGGTAGACTGCACATGGGTAGACTGCACATGGGTAGACTGCTCTTCAAAGAGCCGATCCTGTCATTTGCCTTAAGCGGTTTACGGAAAACACTGAAAAGCAAAGTCAGTCTGGCCCGATGGGTACTTGAACCACTGTCTCGCCTCTGTATGTTACCACAGCGTCATCTCATTCGGTGAGATCGGCCTTGCTGGGTGACCACTCATAGAGGCTGCTATCTGTGGCTAATGGGTGAAAGGTCTGTCACTTAATGTACCACATACCCATATATTACCGCCGATGCCAGCTGAAAATTGGATGTATACATCTTTCGTGAGTTGTAGCATTACTCGATAAGTAGCACCTGCTCATAAGGATATGGTGATGGGTGAGAGCTTCAGAGATGTACTCGGATGGTCAGCTCGAGTAACCACGGTCCTATAATCGGCGACATTTGCGGCAAACTCAGTGATCGTAGGGGAGGATCACGCGGACCAGTCATCACGCAGCCCTCCAATGTAAATCTGCTGGCCCTACATTGCTCCACTCCTAGTAACATATCACCGATTGTGCTGCATGGGGTCGGCGGCGATATGTACTGATAAGCTAAAACATGAAGACCGCCTTCTTTATAGTGTTTTGGATGACGCAATACAGCATCGATCTCTGTGGTATGTTTGGCGAAACAAGTAAATAATTTGTGAGTGTGTGGGTTTTATTTTGTCAAGTTGCACAATGGATTGATCCAATAAGTACCCTTTGGCTCCTGCAAGAAACAATTTCCACCTCACACTACTACAGAAGTCAGACACGCTCCTAACGTACCAACAAGAATTGCTTGAAAAACATTCAGCAACAAATATCTTCTGGAATAGTCCGCTGTAAGGAAAAGACACAAAAATATTCTATATTCTTATGTAACTAGTGGAATACTTGGGCACTGGAGTATTGTTAGTTCGAGTAAGAAAAACGTTAAAAGAATGAAAGATATTATTTGTTGCAAAAAAATTCTGAGAAATCAAGTGAAACTTTTTCTTATAAAACAAAAAATTTCCAGGTTCTTTTCGGAACAGTAGATTGCCTCTTACAGATAGGAATGTTATTATTTTACAAAGTATGAAAAGGTTCCTTTCTCCCTTTTTTCACGAATGTTATTTACTCGGGAGAATGGCTGAGACCTTGTAAGAGGTCCGAGCAGATGTAATTTTATGTAAGAGGTCTGAGCAGATGTAATTTCGATGTAATGCTCATGCGCTGCCTGCGATATGCAAAGTATAAGAGAATCGCTGACCAGAGAGCAGTGTTGACTGAGCAGGAACTGTGTAGCTGCAGCAGTAAGTTGTTGCTAGTCTGTGCTAGTCTGCGGTCTGCTCTGGTCTGGTATAGTGTGTCATGTTGGCTGGGCCGGTCGCGGTGCAGCGATGCCGGAGCCTGAGTATTATTGTATAAGGTAAAAAGCAGCCTCGCGCATATCTGGTAATGTTATGTGAACTCCCATGTAAATCTTTTAAAAATGTCCTAATAATAATCTTTGTCATATAAAGTAATTTCTAACAAACATTCATTTCAATTTAAAGAATTTACTAATTTCTTCAATCCATGATCATTCCTATTGTTGCAAAAGAAAAATCAGTTGCTTCCTTTCATAAATGACAAATCTATCGGCCAGCATTGCACAGAGCTGTGCCGGAAAAATTTTAGGTAAGAGCAGATATATTCGCCGTTTTTATTGAGGTAAGAAGTTTTGCTTTTTTTATTCTGAATGATCTTACAGGGCCATGACGTAGCACTGCTGTCGTCCAAAATTTACCAGGTTACTGAATTTGTTTTTTATTGTGAGGTTTAGGAATTTTTCTGTTTCGAGCTTACATCAAACGAAAAAAAGAATTTTGTGGGTACCTTAAATGTGAATGAATTTCTGTAGGGAGGTTATAAATGGGAACCAATTTTGTTCTGAGGTTACACTAAAAATTAGAATCACTATCCATTATTTTTATTATTATTTTTTGTGGGGAGGTTACACTCTGCGACAACTGGCCAGGATCGTATTTCTTTGTGAATCTCTTAGAAGTAGTCAAATATCTGCTCTTATTTACTTAAATGTAGTTTTCATCTGACGCAACGCATTTACTAACTTGTCACTTTTTCTTTGACAGATCATCGGAAATTTATTGCTCTTTGTTGTACTTGTGTTTGTTCCATTTTTGCTTTGTCTTTGTTTCATTTTTGTGCTTAATTTTGATTTGTAAAAAAATGCCGCGAAAAACTCTTAACACTACATCGCGATATGCAATGAGTGAAATAGCCGACTCGAATAGTTTGACCGATAATATTTGCGACACTCAGTGTAATAGTGATAATCCTCTAATTACAGATAATCAGTGCCTGCCGATCACTAGTATTGAGTTAAATCCTAATGATGGGCAAACAAATTCAATTATGTCCACAGTAAATTTAACAATTGATGACGCGGGACGTTCCGTTACAATGAACGCTGCTCAGTTTGACACACCCGGTTTGCAAAATTTGAATTGTGAACACACAAATTTTTCTCACGAAGATGAACAATACATCAGATTTATTTGATTCCGAGGTAGTGACCCACAGTGCACATCCGATTGGCAAACCTTTTCGAGAATCACAGAATGACCAAATGGTTACACAAAACGTGACAATTGCTGGTACACCATCAAACAACACAGAGAATAGAGTAATTAATTTTGGCATGGATCAAGTTATGGCATTATTACTACAACTCAATGAAAAATACAACCAGCACAAACAACTTAGTGAAAATCTTAAACAACAAATTAATGAATTGAACAAACAAATTAATGAAAAACTAGACAACAATTCCAAACAGTCGAAGAAAGAACAAGACAACAATTTCAAGCAACTTAGTGAACAGATTACAGCCGTTGCCGCGCAATGTCATGATACTAAAGAACAATTACGTGAGGAAATTAAGGCTTGTGCTAGGAGCAGTAGTGAAGAATTTAGATCTGTGGCTCAAGAATTAAGTAATACACATACAGCCACTACTAAATTACTTAGAGACGAAATTAATGCAGTCGCTAAACATGTTCTGAGAACGCAACACAGTTACGTGACGAGTTTAAATTAATGTCAGCAGAAGTTTCACGCACTCTGGATACGGAAGTCGATAATAAATTTGAACAAGAGATCAGCCAAATTGACGAACGTATTAAAGTGACAGAAATGAAAAATGTTTCAGTCACTAGCACGTCACAGCATGCGCCACGTTCCGAACATTTGTCACACTCACACAGCCAGTATAACTTAAGTAATTTACAGAGACTACGTGACTTAGAATCCGAACAGACACGGATAAATAGATTCTCATACAATCCTGAACCTGTTCACACATTCAGAGACGACAACGTTGATTATAAGCAATTTTTATCCGTGAAAAAACTTACGGTATTTAAAAGTGACAGAACACAAATACATCATTTGGACTGGATACGACGATTTGCTTTTGTATTTTCATCAGCTTGGGCTGCAACGCAGAAACTAGAATTGGATTGGATACAACAACTTTCTTTTGAATTTTCACCGGCATTGCCTGTAACACAGAAACTAAAATTTATCTGCAGCGCGTAATAGGCTTCAAGGGATTCATTACACTTCGATGAATATATGCTGTAGCGTGCACAGGGCCCCAAGCCATAGTAGTGCTATTTCATCTTTAGTTTTCTGCACTGCTGCCTTCTCTTTTACTATCCTTTATATCTATCAAAACAGCTCTTCAACTATCGATCTATCTAGGTTTAATGATAAGTAAAGAAATCTGATATGACGAGTTTTACCGAAAGTAACAATTTTCATTAGACACTCCAGAACTACCAGCGTAATTTTAATAACAGACAAAACTGTAATCATCAATATGTACAACATTTTGAGCAATCGTCAAAATTATCAGTAACAGCAAACACATTTTGGCAACAATAGAGGCTTTTCTCCGCAACAGCATCAAAGCCAGCCGGTTAGCATATCTAACCAACAAAGTAATGTGTAAGGTCAACCAAGCTTTAATGTTTCGCCGCCTACACGTATAGCGTCGGCCACACCAAATAGTAACGCACAGCAACAAGGAAATCAGTACGTACAGAAAACACACCATTTCAACTCATATCGCAATGCACCGTATAGCAATGATTATTATGACAGACGTAAAAGTAATGAGCACAGTTTTCAGCGTAACAGTCGGTCTTACCAGCAACAAAATCATCCGCAACAACAAATTATCATGAATGAACCAGACAGTAGATATCATCCCGAACGTAATACGTCAGGACGAAATAACAGAACAGTACAAATAGTCGAAATGCCACAGCATCCTCCCGCAAATAATAGCACGTCAGATAGAATTTGACTAGATACAGTACAAGTTGCATCTTCCAGCAACGCAAGCAATACTTTTGACACAGAGAATCATGTTCACGAAAATGTTATTACTTTTGACGACATCCGAGACACACTTTTACATGAAAAACCAATAGTCTGAATTTGCTAATCTGAGACGGGCTTTGTTGAATGCACCACTTTTATCACATCCAGATCTTACTAGAAATTTTTCCATTGCCACCGACAGTTCTAACACCGCTTCAGCCGTACACATTTTTCAGGAAATTGAAGAAGATGGTTGTACAGTAATTAAAAACATCGCCTTTGCGAGTCGCATTCTGTCACCTGCTGAACGTAATTACTCTGTTACAGAACTTGAAACATTATGTGTTGTACGGGCATTTACGAGATTTCGGCATTTTCTTTATGGAAGACACACTACCGTTTACACAGATCATAGAGCTATACAGTTTTTACTTACCGCTAAATTTACACACGACAGGTTAAGCAGATGGAAACTTTATTTACAGGAATTTAATTTTACAATTGTTCACATTCCCGGTACACAAAATATTGTAGCAGACGCACTATCCCGTTCTCTCAGCAACAATCAGCAAGACATCGCAACCAACTTCTGCCAAGCAAATTTCAGCGTCATGTGTATTCAACAAGTTGCATTTGAAAATTTCATTTCGTCGTCATTACAAGACATAGCACAAGAGCAGAGCAAAGACAACGTATGGAAAGAAATTAAACACCTTTGGCAAGATAGGAATAATGTTACCATTAGAAACCATTACACTGCACGCAATAATATTCTGTTTCGCCGCTCTCACCCTGACAGCAACAATTGGTTACTATGTATTCCTGACGAGCTTGTTAACAAATAATTTGGTATACTCGTTTAAGTTACGCACATTACGGAGCCAGAAAATGTTTTCTTATACTGAGACAGAACTGTTATATTGCCAATATGGAGAAACGTATTCGACGAATTTTAGCGTCTTGTAAAATCTACCAGAAAGGTAAGTCAGATACGACTGCACATATTCCTCCATTACATCCTATTGTACCTGTTAAATTGAGACACATGGCCGCTGTAGACATTTTTGGTCCGATTCCCAGAACTAATAGAGGTTTTTGCTACATCTTTGTCTCTGTTGAGCTCACTTCAAAATTTGTTCCCTTCACTCCGTTACGCAAAGCTACTGCTAAAACTGTTTCGAAAGCATTTGTAAAACATTTTTTTATTTCATGTAGGGCATGTATTGAAAGTAATTTCCGACAATGGATCACAGTTTCGATCTGCTATATGGACACGTATGTTACGAGCAAGAAACATTTCTCCGATCTATATATCCAGGTACCACGCTTCTTCGAACCCTTGTGAACGACTAATGAAAGAAATTGGTAAACTGTGTAGAATATACTGCCATAAAAGACATATTGATTGGCACATACATATACTGTCATTCCAGGATGTAATTAACTCGACACCAAATGAATCTACTATGCTATCTCCGACTGTTATAATGAAAACCACCTAACAAAATTAGAGAATTAGTATCCTTTCCTACATCTCGTCGACTGCGACACCATGAAATAATTGACATTGCGCTGAACAACATCAAACGTGCCGCAGAGCGCCGGAGAAGACAGCAAAAACAGGTTTGTACACGCCGTGACTTTCACATTGGACAGAAGATATTAGTATGTACACACTATTTATCCAACAGAGGAAAAAGTAGATGCAGTAAAGTTGAGCTTCTATACGCAGGTCCATATCGTATTCGCAGCATTCCTCACCCCAATGTAGTACACGTCGTAACTCTGAGAACCAGAAAAAGTAAAGGCAATCACCATGTCTCCAATATTAAACCCTTTATTGAATGAACATACTGTATGATTTATCACACTGTAATGCCATTTTCTGATTTTTATATGACCAATGATGCAATTATATTTATGTGACTACTTACTGATGCTTATCATAGTTTTTCTTGGCAAGTGGCCGGCAAGGTAAGGTTAGCAGGTCGCTTTTCTTGTCGTTACACATCAGACCGTGCACATTTTTTCAGATAAACACATATTTTATGACCAATTATGCAATTCTATCTAGTGACATATTAATTTTATCAAATTCTTTCTCCATTAAAGTCTTCAACTCTCGCCTCTATCAACTACAAAACATACAAGCTGAATACAAAGAAAGTCATTTCTTGTCGTTATATATCAGACTGTGCACATTTTCCATTTTTCGTGTATATATGATTGTTTTCCTGTTTTGTTTGTATGCACTATGAAATGTTTAAGATGTAACAAACACCAGTTGACTTTGACATTTTTCCTTATGGTATATCAATATCTTGACTATTCTACACTCTTGGCCACTGCATTATGAGACTGTGTGTACATTTTTGCACCTGAACACTCTCTATGTTTTTGACATAATACGTTTTCTGTCATGCTATGCTGTATGCTTAATTATATCAGTAGAAACCAGTTTTTATTTAATGGGTATATGATTTAAATGCAAGATATTAATCCTTATTCATAATTTTCAGAAAGCAATAACGCGCAAAAGAAATAAATTAAACAAACCACAGTAGATAACTATGAAGTGGGAATTTCACCTTCGGAATGAACGAAAGAAGATGCAATACCTCCTCATGAAGAGTAAATGGATCAGAATTAACCAGCATTAACAAGAATATACTATACACATCGTATGATAGCAGTCTTAACAAATTATTTTCCTTTCAGAATACGAGGCGATTCATGCAGGCTGTCAGACAGAACTACACATCTTAGTTTTAGTGATGAAATGTGCTAGAAATAAGAAACTCTATACTATGAATAGTCGTATGAAGTAAATGGTAATATGAATAATGAATAATGAAGTGTCTTTTTTTGCAGATGATAATGAATGGTGATGAATAGTTATATGAAGAATATGCTAATATGAATAATGAAGTTTTTCTTTGCAGGTGATGATAGTAATGAAGATTGTGGTAATATGAATAATGAAGTTTTTCTTTGCGGATGAGAATAATGATGAAGTCTATATATTTACTGTTAGTTAAGAAATGCTATGTAGTTATTTAAGTATTTGTTGCAGTTCGTTTTGACAGTATGTCTTATGTTGCATGGTATAATGACTGAATGTTTTGGAAAGGACAGCTAGAGTACATACATATTGAGTACACGTTTCATTACCTGTTAATTCAAAGTTCACTACTTTTCAGCATAATATGCGTTTCTTCTTTCAGCTCAATAATTCATTTTGCATTTTTTCTAGGAGAAGCTATTCATGAAAATAATGTGCTATAAGCAGTTCGTCATTAAACCTGTTCTAGTACTTGCATTTTTTTTACCCATTTGTGTGTGTCATTCATGAATGTGATCACATATACTCTACTTATTTCATAACCTTGCTACAGCCGACTCATGACGAATGCCATTAGTAACCCTTATTTGCAGCAATAAGTCAAAAGCAAATATTTTCATGCCCCAGCAATTAATTATCGATCCCAACACAATGCATTGCTAGCACAAAAAATGTATTACCAGTCCCAAATAACGCTACCAGTTTAAGAGAGTGCTGAGTAATACTGAATGATGTTTTCTAACCACAGACCTTGAGTAATAGTTACAGTGTGTTATATGTTTAAATATGTCCTATGTCACTTGAATGATGAGTTCTGAGTAGTACTGAATGATGTTTTGCAATAATGTATAAATGCTATGCCAATAATTTCTGTAAATAATATTTTTTGTTATACTCTATAAATGCTATGCCAATAATTAACTCTCATTTTGAATGATGACTTCTGAATAACACTGAATAATGTTTCATAAAATGATATGAATACTTTGTAACTGGCCTATGAGTGCCAATAATTATTTTAAATATGTCGTATGTCACTTGAATGATGAAAAATGTTTTGTAATATTCAATACTTTCTATATGTTTAGTAACTAGCCAATGAATGTCACTGTTTCTTATATTTTAAATTTGTCTTATGTCACTTACATGCTATTATATGTGAATACCAGTAGCTTGATGCTACACTCATTAGCTCCTGTTTTGAATGATGACTTCTGATGGTTTGTAACTGGCCAATGAGTGCCAATGATTACTATAACTAGATGAATTATGTAAATGGTATGCCATTAATTAACTCTTGCTTTGAATGATTACTTTTGAAAAATGCATAAAAATGTTTAGTAACTGGCCAATGAATGCCAATGGTCATTGTAATCAGATGACTTACGAAAAATATTCTTTAATACTTCATACATAGAACAGAAATGTTTAGTAACTAGGCAATGAGTGCCACCAATTACTTAAATCGGTTGATAGACTAGTGTAATTCTCAATGATGACTAGCATAAGACTTAATGTCCTTCACCTTTTGACCTGATTACCAGATGTTACTAGAATATCCGTTTGTCCTGTCCATCCTCATGATCATGGAGCACTATACTTGGTTTTTGCACTAATTCTAGAATGGTAAAAAAGTATGTGGTGTTGACATGACATGCTGTCCACCACCTTGAACAATGGAGATGTTATTATGGTCCCACTGTTTGGTGTACCTAATGTACTACCAAAATGATAACATTGAATGTTAATACGACATTTCAGTGTCTTGGCTACACTGATTAATACTTCAGGGAAGAGAACTGCAGATTGCCTCACTTGGTGTTGTGCTTCTGTAGAAAGATATGGACTTTCAGTGCAGCTACGTGCAACCTGCTGTGCTACAACCATGATACAATCCTTCCCTTTCCTATCCTTGTTCCGGTAAAATGGTAAAAAAATATATACAGTTCGTGTGCACTTTATGTCATTTGTTAATATGATTTGTATTCATTGCGTATACATTTTTGTCATTGCTTGATATGTTCTGTACAACAGTGTGTATGCACTTTGTCATTTGTTAATATGTTTTGTACTCATTGTGTGTACTAGTTCTTGTAAAATGGTAGAAACATATACAGTGCGTGTGCACTTTATGTCATTTGTTAATATTTTTGTACTCACTGCATATACATTTTGTGATTTCTTGATATGTATTGTACTCAGTGGATTTGCACTCTATTTCATTTCATGTTCTGCATTTATATATAAATATATGTATATACTCTGTGACTGTAAACTTAGTTACTTAAGAAAAATTTGTTGCTGATGGCAGCTCCAATTGACTCACCATCGCTGCCAAATTTTTGCCCCCCCCCCCCCCCCCCCCCAGTGGAGGGTTTTGGTTTTGTAAGAGGTCCGAGCAGATGTAATTTTATGTAAGTGGTCCGAGCAGATGTAATTTCGATGTAATGCTCATGCGCTGCCTGCGATATGCAAAGTATAAGAGAATCGCTGACCAGAGAGCAGTGTTGACTGAGCAGGAACTGTGTAGCTGCAGCAGTAAGTTGTTGCTAGTCTGTGCTAGTCTGCGGTCTGCTCTGGTCTGGTATAGTGTGTCATGTTGGCTGGGCCGGTCGCAGTGCAGCGATGCCGGAGCCTGAGTATTATTGTATAAGGTAAAAAGCAGCCTCGCACATATCTAGTAATGTTATGTGAACTCCCATGTAAATCTTTTAAAAATGTCCTAATAATAATCTTTGTCATATAAAGTAATTTCTAACAAACATTCATTTCAATTTGAAGAATTTACTAATTTCTTCAATCCATGATCATTCCTATTGTTGCAAAAGAAAAATCAGTTGCTTCCTTTCATAAATGACAAATCTATCAGCCAGCATTGCACAGAGCTGTGCCGGAAAAATTTTAGGTAATAGCAGATATATTCGCCGTTTTTATTGAGGTAAGAATTTTTGCTTTTTTATATTCAGAATGATCTTACAGGGCCATGACGTAGCACTGCTGTCGTCCAAAATTTACCAGGTTACTGAATTTATTTTTTATTACAAGGTTTAGGAATTTTTCTGTTCCGAGCTTACATTAAATGAAAAAAAGAATTTTGTGGGTACATTAAATGTGAATGAATTTCTGTAGGGAGGTTATAAATGGGAACCAATTTTGTTCTGAGGTTACACCAAAATTAGAATCATTAACCAAATAATATTTAAAATTTTTAAATATTTTGTGGGGAGGTTACAACCTGGAGCTACACAACTTGAATAACTTTTCTAGGTATGGTCAAGGCTCTCACATGAGAAATGTAATAGAATGTACTGTTACGAAGGACAGATGGGGCTCACATACGCTGTAGCGCACAATACCGTGAGCTGCGACGACTGCTGCCTGCATCGCTCGCTGCTGACAAATAACACAACTATCTCTTTCTATCTGGGTTAACCTTCGCCAATCAAACTCTCCGCATGCCTTGATGAAGTCAAGGACTCCTATCCGCCCCTAGTCGAACTATTGGTGTGGTACACTGGTCAGATAACCAGTCCACCGCAATGCCACCCAATACTCGCTCACAGGCGTTTAACTAGTACTCTGTCCATGTTCACACCGCACAATAAGTGTGGCGGCCAACACAGTGAACAACGCTTAATCGAAAGCAACTCAATACAGAGTATCACTTCGATTTGCTAATGACAGAGGTGCCCTCCCAGTGAAGTACTGAGAAGGGACTTTGTTCCTCGCTCTTTGCATACACGTACGAGCGCACTCGTTCTTGTTATGTGTTCCCACTCCAAGAGCAACAATGGAACGGCCCCTTTTTCTGAAAAAGTTGCAAGGACATATCATTCGCTGTCTTCCCTCATTCCTCTGGCTCTTTGCGTCAGAAATATTCCGCCAATCAGCAATGCTCTTTTAAACAGGAGAATGACGTTTCATTTTAGTCGACCAATGCAGAAATATGTACCATCTCCATTAGGTGTATACTGTCCTCCTGTGAGAACTCCATAATTACGCAGTTGGTCCGTGCAAAAATGCGTCTTCTGGGTTCTCGCACACAGTCTAGCGGAATTTGCTTTTAAGTTGAACATGGGGTTCATTATCCTTTCGCTCTGGCAAAAGCTGTCCTCTCTCTGGGTGGTCGCCCTGGCTGAAGTAGGTATGTTGACTCATCCCTTTGAAGGGACGGGCCTCCCAGTGGGCTGGTCGCCTTTTTAGAACGAAAATTCTTGTGGCCGTCATGTTGTGTACGCCAGCCTCGACTTTTTCAACCTCAGTGTGCACTTGCGATTTACTTATTAGATTTGCATATCACTTACATGAATTCATACCAAATGATGTGAAGAATACGATTGTGAGGACGGAATATATAACAAATGAAGGTAAGGAGACCATGCCACCTTACAAACTTGAAACGAAAAATGATCATGAATACGTATTTTGTTATTTTGATGTTTCAGATAAGACAAAAAACAGACACATTGACGTAAAAACTTGTCGTAATGTTGTACAAACTAGATTCACTAGTACTGATCAGCTGAAACTAACGCACCCCATGCTGGATTCAACATGTCGCACATGTAGTGTGTTAACTGTAAGTTAATTTTCAGAGAAGGTGTGGAGAGCAGAGACAGCGATCTCGACACACCCACCCCCTCTCCTCCACACATAGACCACCATGGACAGAGGAGCCATGTAGGGGGAAACACAGCCAGCCTGCTTCCCATAGTTCAGGAACCTTAACCTGTACTTCATGCTTCCCCAAATCCAGAAGTCACACACAGAGGTAAGGATCCTTTTAATGTTGTTCATAATTGTAAATATAGCACGTGACAGGTGGGATGCCCGAGAAACTGCCTCGTTCATTTTGTCATTGCATACTCAGAACACTGGAAGTACAAAACAGTAACAAAGCAGATGACAATGACTAACTCACATAATACATTACTGTTTGGTAAAAGTGAAACACCAAGACCGAGAGCTGTGATCACAGCGAAATTTATTCCACTGATTAGGGACATGACACTTTCCAGATGATTAGCATTACAGACCTTTACAAGCACTCTGAATGTGGAAATTCAGTACGGAATAGTGCCACAACGTACCGCAATCAGAGCCGATAGCTATCGTGACATGGATTCAAAGAGTGTCTGACTATGCTGCTAGGGGTGTACGGTGCCACATGGTTGGTAGGCGCTCCCACAAAGCATAAACTGTGGATGCAGGAGAGGCTCAACGAAAAAGCTACCGGCCAACCATATCCCAGACTTGCGGTGTGGGCGACACTTCAGACGAATGGGCAGGCCAGGGAAGCATTGGTACCCATTGTTCTTCGAAGAAGGCTTACATATTCCTTGTCACATGCGTTGTCCTGCTGAAATATGGAATGTGGAATGGCCTGCAGGTGGGACAGTGTATCAGGTTGTAAAACCTCCCTGATGTGGCGGTAGCTGATCAGAGTGCATCAAGGCGTAAGAGGTGGGATCGTGTGTTACAGGTAATGGAACCCCAACCAACTACACTTGCAATTTGTCCGCTATGTCACTCAGCAATACAATGTGCCCGCTTATGCGATCATCGCTGTAGGACAAGTTGAAGTGGGACTCGCAAGAAGACACTACACTTCGCTGCTCAGCACGCCTGTGTCGTGGTTCACGTGCCACTGCAGTCTGCGGCGTTGGTGAGTTTTCATTGGTGATTTTTCATTGGTGAGTTTTCGTCAGTGGAAGCCGACGCTAAGGCTTGTGTGCCACCTGTCTGCCAGCAGAAAATGGCGTCGAACTCTTCTATTTTGTAAACTTGTGGTAAGGTCTTGTAATGCCGGAAATGCATATCCTCCTATTTCCATCTATTGCACTGCAAATTTTTTTCCTTATTTTGTTACCTGAAGATATAACATTTCTGTGTCTTTGTATGTTGTAATTGTTTTAGTATTTGTATATATATGCAAATATGTCGATTTATAATTGGTTTGTTTTGTGAATATTATTTGTATTTACACGCTGGGTCTGGCCTAGGGAATACTATGCTATCGAACGAATACATCGATAGGTCGTGTGGAGAACGAAAGTGTTTAGGATCTTTGGTAGTGTCAACTCTGTCGCGTGGAGCGCGGGCAGAGGGAGGGTCTGCCTGGGGTGGTGCAGTGGAGCAGGTGTGTTGGGTGACGCTCCCGCGAGTTGCCGCGCTTTTGGGGTTGGGCAGCTTGTAATTGCGCTCGACTTGCTATGATAGTTCCTGACACGGTGTCGCGGACGGGAAGCATTAGCTGGCGCACATCAAGAGCCCGTTTCGCCTGGTGACCGTGTCGAGAAGAAGGCGCGCCAACATCCAGCTTCTGCAACAGCGACGACCGACAATGAGTGACTGTCGCCACCTCCTCGATCGACGGCTTGAAACCTTCAATCAAGCAACAAGGAAGACTGGAAGCACGTAAAGTTTTAGAACTGTATGGCAGACCTCAGCTTTTCAAACTGTTCCATTTTCATAACTAAATTACAGCAACGTAGCATGAACCTTTGTTGCTCATTGTCCCAATTGCATTACCAAGCAAGGTCTCTTCCATTTCCGGAATGAACCCGAGTGTCGTTGAAATTCAAACGCCAGCATCATTCGATTTCACTGCTTTAATTTCAAAGTTCAGTTAAGGTATTCATAGCTGGTTACAATATTTAGATTACACAAGCACAAATTAAGAGTGCGAGTTTTGTTACCGTATTTTAGCTTACCTGTGACTGCAGCTCAGCTTGGTACGTACTAAATTTTACTATTGTTAATTGTTCAGAATCATTTAATTCAAGTTCAAAGTTAAATCTCTTATTTCTAAATTGTGTAGTTTCAAGTAGTTTTTGAAATTATTGTTGAGGTAGTCCAAGACCAACCGTATTTTACTGAGTTTCCATGTGCTTCAGAAAGAAAGCTCACTATTAACTTCAGTCACTAAATTAACTTTCGATTTTCCGGTTTTATTAATTCTTTTGCTAAATTAAGTCAGAGTGTAGCGAAATTTATTACTTCTGACAAACTTTCAGTTTTCAAACTACACGCGTCAACCTTCAGTTGCCACACTTCTAGTGCTAATTATATGTGTAATAACCTTTCTTTTTCAGTTACTATAGTAATTGTCCTTAGGACTGGCGACCGTAATTTCCCCCAAATCTCAAATATCTAATTACCGCTAGTTGATTGTTAACGTAACGGCCGCACATTTAGTTTCTTTATTAACTTTACCCCTTTTCAAAATTAATTTCCGCCAGTTTCATTTGCATTTTTCCCTTCATTTAGATGTAACCCTTTCATCCCTCTTTACCGACAGATTAACTTCGGTGACGATTGCTTTTCCCAAATTTACATTAGGTACACGCGGTTTAATTTTTCACTGTCATTAAGGTCGATAAGTGAGGGGGAGGTTACAGTCTTATGGGATCAAACTGCTAAGGTCATCGGTCCCTAAGCCTACATGCTATATAATGTAACTTAAACTAACTTACGCTAAGGACGACACACACACACCTGTGCCCGAAGGAGGACTCGAACCTCTAATGGGGGGAGTTGCGCGAACTGTGCAAGAAGCCTGAGACCGCGCGGCTGTCCCGCGCGTCGAACTCTTCTGTCCGTTACAGCCAAGCGGACAAGATGGCTGTCACCTCGCACTCTGATCACATTGGGTCGTCCAGTACTCTGTCGGCGCCGTGCAGCCCTCTTCTCTCCACTGGTTCCACAAACACCTCGCTACTGAAGCAGCGTGCCCTGTATGAGCCTCATTTTCACAGAACGACGGATCCGCCTCCTGGAGACCAATCAATCTGGCCCGTTCTAACGCATTCACGTGCCGATATTCCACCCTGTGATGTTGGCGAGGCACAGAGGCACTTGGTTACACGTTTCCATTTCTTATGATAGCTTCGCACTGACAGCGTTGCGCAACGTTGACCAATCCGGTCACACAAAAGAGATCGCTGTTGGGCCTATGTGTACGCCATCTCTCTGCCATTTAAATCACTTATTACGGTTCTACTGTTCTACACATCCTCTTATCGTGACGTACTGCAGACATTGCTTCTGGGTGTTTCACTTTTTACAGACTTAAGACTGGTTGCAGCCAAAATCAAAGGACTAGAAACCAGAGCCTTCTGACTGCAACTGATTTTGGTCTACAGTTACATAAAGATTCTTTTTTTAGTCATTAGTCTTCCACGAGGGGTACACAGACGCTATAGGAAAACCACAGTGAAAATCAAAAAGTTTTTGTCTACAACACTTTGCTACACCTTCCAGCTACTACTCTGCATACTCACAGAAGGGGAGAAAAACAACATCCCTCTTTACACCTTTTTATTGCGAGCACTTCCTTCATGGTCTTCCATTGCTACAGTTTCTTGTTCTTTCTTGTACATGTTGCATATTACATTTACTTCCTCGTAGCTTGCACCAATTATTCTGAGAATTTCGAACATCTTGCGCCATTTCAAATAGTCGATCTCTTTTTCCTACGTCGACAGGTCCCATGAACGCGTCTCGAATTTTCTTAAGTCCTATTTCCATGATCAATTGCAGTGTCAGAACTGCCTCTCTGTTGCCTTTATCTTTCCGGAAGACAAATTGACCTAAAGTTTATGGCAGAGCTCTAATAGTCTTTCTGCTTTGTGGTTTTTATTACCAAGCCCATATCCTCCCATAGGTCAGTCTTCTATTTCTTTCCCTGATACTCCATTCTAACCTCCCGCCCCTTCCCATGGTTATTAGATTATCACCTACCTTTACCCATTATCCTTATCTCCTTTTCTCTGCTTCTTCATCTTCTGCTTGTGATGTCGGTATGTACACTGAACTACTGTTGTTCCCTTTTTCTGCTGTCATTTCTTAAGAGAACACTCCTGTCACTGAACTGTTCACAGTAACACTCTCTGCACAGCCTTCGTATTCATTACGAATTCTACCCCGTTGAGCCAGATTGCAGGTCGATCATCAGCGATGGGCTTGTTATCTTCGGCGCGTCCCCGGGCATGAGCATCTTTGCGTTTTCGGCTGGGGCGCGCGGGACGGCGAGAGGCAGTCGGTTTGGGGCGGCCGGTGAGACTGGCGGAGTTAAGGTTCGGGCGTAAGCACACGCGTGATGTCTGTTACGCTGGGGCTGTTTGCTAATCGTGAAACTCCTGCGGCGGTTCCTGGTTGCCTGGAAGGCATCTCGTATAAACTGTGCCAAGCCTCGCAGTGAGAGGGGAGTCCAGAGTTGGTGTTGGCCGAGATGTTTGTACAAATTGAGGTGCCTGTGTGAGAAGCACGGCGTGGGCCTGTTGGTTGCTTCGTCCTTCTGGCAGCCACCGCAAGCGGATGTTCGGCCGGAATGTCTACAGTTTGTGGTGAGCATAGTGTGAACAAGTTCTCGTAGGATGTGCTCCCAGCCTGACTCTTAGCCTGTGTTATTTGTGGGTGCCGACCCCTTGTCTGTTACTGCTTCCGGGTGTCCTGTAAGATTTCACAGCAAAACTGTGTTTCTGGCTCAGCCTCCGCCTAGAAAGGGAAAGATTTGGAATTCCTTAACGCTGTAATTTAAACATTAAAAAATTGTTCTTTCAGAATAAGCGCCTGTATCTTTAGGACACTGCAGCTCAAACAGGAGTGGCGTAATGTTAATCGTCAAATGAATATTTAATGTCTTGCTGTTTTCTGGGGCACGCAGCTGTGTTATTGAACTCATTTTGAAGTTTTCTGTCGGGTGTATTCTTTTGAGCAGTATTGTAAGGTTTTTTGGATATTCGTCAGTGGGGTGTATTGATTCAATTTTTTCTCTTTCTCTGATTTACGGTGAATTGTTTAGTTTACCTGGTTATTGGCTTAACTCGCGCTTCACGCATTAAATCAGCTAATATTGATTTTTTTATTCCTGTTTAATGTGAGACAGATTCAAATGTAACTTCATTTATGTTTTTTGAAATCAATGTTTTGGATTGACCTTAATGAATAATGTGCAATCGAAGTAAGGGACCCAGTCCTTCATTAGTGCTTAACAGTGGCGTGTGGTTCGGGTTGTGAGCTCCGTGCTCGGACCACACGTAACATCGTTTTCTGCTGCTACTGACATTATCGTACATTGGCCTGACCGGATATCCTTATCTTCTTTCCGTTTCACTTCACTGACCCACTGCACCGTCCGCATAAAAAGTATAGAGACTGTTTTTACACCTGGCGTATAGAAGGCGACAGCGCAGTAATTAGGGTGGCAGCTTGAACTAACAACACTGTAAACAACAGACGTGCACGCGACCATTCAGTTGTGAGCAGGCAGTGTTAAGTAGCGGGCGTGCAACCGTAGTGCGTCAACGCTGATGTATCACTAATCGCAATGGAGCAACATCTCTAAATCAAGTGTCCAGAATGTTTTGAAGAAGAGAAATATATGTGCAATTTCTGTACAGCAGACCATGACTACCAAACAAAACCAACGCGTAGGCGACTTCCGCGACTAGATTGAAATGCTAAAAGCGACTGTTCTTCTCTGGAAAAAATCATCACGGTTGACGAGACATGGTGTTACCAACACGAACCTGCCACAAAACGACAACGTGCAAGAAATTTGCTTGAAGGCTCAACCCGTTGATGACATAACAGACATTCAAGCTAACTCGACATAAGAGTTGAACACCATCGCTATCTAGGACTTTTTTTGGTGGTTTCACGTTGCTGTATGACCGTTCTGTTGGTTGTACGCAAGTTGGGCAGACTATGTAGAACACCTGAAGCATAAAATCACTATCTCATCGCTTCTCTACTTTTTATTCATCCAGTCTCGAAACTCTTTGCACTGACGGCATATATCTAGAATTAGCCTCGTATTTCCTTTTTAAGGTTTTCTAGCCTCCATATCATGTTCAGAACATTCCACGATCAGACTCGTAGAACGTACTCCAGTTATTCAATCTTCTTCACATGGTTACCATTCCATTGGCTGTCCCGCCCTGAAATCCGAATTGGGGAGAGGGGGCTAATACGGAATATTTTCCCAATGGAGAGATTATCACGACTCTTTTTCAGTTATAGGCCACATGCCCTGTGGATACACTTTGTGTTTCTGTAATGCAGTGGTTTGCTTTGCTTGTGGTATCGTCACTACTGAATATTCCTACCCCAAGGGCAAAAAGATGCCCTGAAGTTCTGCCCATTTCCCCCACCTCTCTAACAGGGGTGCTGACATAACGAGACTCACTTCATATCGGGAACCTTTGGAAGCCATTACAGATGGCTTTTATTCAGAATTTGAATAGTGGGTGGGGCTCAGAACGTTTTGATTACTAGTCAAAGGCGCTAACCTTTATTTATCTTTTTTAGTTTTTCTTTTTTTCGTGTCAGAATCTTCCCCTTACAGCCCGTCACTGCGTTCGCCATGGATCGCCTTCGTCAGGGTTAGCTCTTTGGCCTTACCATTCTGCTTTTATTAGCGTTATTAATGAAGCGTCCATCTGATGTGTCCTCGTGCATATTGGAAATAGGAATATAATTGAAATATTCTTACCTCTATTAAGTAAAACGGCATCTTTAAAAGATGAAATATTTGTTACGAATCTTGATAAACTAAAACTATCCTCCATGGTGCTATCGTATCTGCACGTAAATTTCAAAATGAAATCATGACTTCTTGCTAAACTATGTTTTCCAGAAACTACGTCGTTAAACTGAATCAGTCTCGCGTTTAATCATTGTTACGAAAAATAATTTAACTACAGAACTATCTTCCACGACTGAAAAGCTTTTTGAAGTTAATGAAAGTGGTTTAGAGGTACGTGGAACAAACAAAATATAGATTCAGACACTTCATTCATACATTTATTACTTAGATTTGTATGCAAAAGAAATTAGTAAATAGAGGGCAGACAGAGAAAGAGAGAGAGGAAAAGTGTTTAATCAAGTTGTAACTGCATCTTGCAAGAACGTCTTTTAGCAGCCAGAAGGTTCAACGCAAATCACTTAACTGTCGTAGCCGGAGTGGCGTTGTCCCGTGTCGCCTACATGTCACAGTCCGATGGCCACATCCGTGTTCACTGCAAACGCTGCTGTACTCCTGAAAGTGGCCGTACCAGAACACGGTAAAAAATGTTCTTAGGCTGAAACTTCCTGGCAGATTAAAACTGTGTGCCGGACCGAGACCCGAGCTCAGGACCTTTTCCTTTGGCGGGCAAGTGCTTAGCTAGTTCAGATGGTGGAGTAGCTGGTCATGGGTTCCCGAGTTCGAGTCTTGGTTCGGCACACAGTTTTAATCTGCCAGAAAGTTTCATGTCAGCACACACTCCACTGAAGACTGAAAATTTCGCTCTGTTCTTAGGTTTGTGGTAGATTGCAGTCCTCTCTCTTCACAGCGAGGGACTGATGTGCTCGCTGCGAACATCTGTTCATTAATATCGTCAATGCTAAGTATCGTTGTTAAATACTATATTCCACTACATATTTAGTTTCATCTGTGTATTAAATCAAAAGAGGTAATAGACCTTGTAATACTTAAATTACTTCGTAGTCAGCACGTGTTATAAGAGGCGCTCAAAATGTTTCCGTTTGGAGACCCACTAACCCCTTGCCTACATGTCAGTGCTTAACTGCTTACATACATGCATCGAAGTTACGCCGGCTTACTTACACACTGCAGCAACGCCTTAAAAAGGAAACTTTTTGATCGCTTCTTATACACACGAATTTAGCCGCGGGTGACGAATAGTAAACTACTTATCAAACACTCATATGTACCTAACCCTTGTTTCTTACCCCACGAAAGGTACTTCACTAAAAACGTTTTTTAATACTCAGTCTTTATACGCAGTTGCCAATACGACTTTACCTGGGAATCGTAATACCGACCAACACGCCAAACATGTGTACCCGACCCGTTCAGAGTTAGTTGCACCGCAGGAAACAATACCTTGGAAAAAAGTCTTTTAATTCGCAGTTCATATGTCGCATTCTGCATATTAATTCAGCAATTGCAACACAGTGTGTGAAACAGATGCGATGGCTTAAATCAGTATTCTCATGTTCATAGATAACAGTTTATTGAAAACATATTACATACCGTACATGGTACTTCGTATGTCGATCCAGCCGACTCTTTGAAAATAGCAGCTAGAGTACACATTAACTGTAAACATTCACGCGACAGTTCACTGCACCGCCGAAAAGAATCCAATTAAAACCGGTGTTTTAATCTCACCTCCTGTTCACAGCATTTCACTTGATAACTGAAGGAAGGTTTGTTTCAGAAGATTGACGCCTAAATGCAATTAATTGTGGACTTGTCATTACGTATTTCGCATCTAAATAGTAGCACATTTTTTTACGCGCTTACGATTCGCCCGCTGTTCTTCGTTTTCTTCGTTCACTCCCGACAACGAGTCCACTCTCCTCTACCCTGTTTCCTTTCTTACCGCTTCGCACAGCGACTTATCGATACATTATGAGGTTCGGTTCTCTCGCAAAACGTTAGATAAACTACAATCTTTTGAAAAAAATGTTCAAATGTGTGTGAATTTATAAGGGACCAAACTGCTGAGGTCCTCGGTCTCTACCCTTAGACACTACTTAAACTAACTTATGCTAAGAACTACACACACGCCCATGCCCGATAGAGGACTCTAACCTCCCGGCGGGAGGGGCCACGCAATCCGTGACATGGCGCCTCAAACAGCGCGGCCACTCCGCGGGGCAATCTCTTGAATTATTCACGGGAATATACAATTTTATGCACACACAAATATTTTGCCTTCATCTGATAATATGATATTAAATGTGTTAAACACACAACAACACAAAATGGAAAATATAATTCTACAGATGGCAATTGTAGAGCGTATATAGAATGATACACAAAACCTGACATACACTATTACAATTCTACACTCCTGGAAATGGAAAAAAGAACACATTGACACCGGCGTGTCAGACCCACCATACTTGCTCCGGACACTGCGAGAGGGCTGTACAAGCAATGATCACACGCACGGCACAGCGGACACACCAGGAACCGCGGTGTTGGCCGTCGAATGGCGCTAGCTGCGCAGCATTTGTGCACCGCCGCCGTCAGTGTCAGCCAGTTTGCCGTGGCATACGGAGCTCCATCGCAGTCTTTAACACTGGTAGCATGCCGCGACAGCGTGGACGTGAACCGTATGTGCAGTTGACGGACTTTGAGCGAGGGCGTATAGTGGGCATGCGGGAGGCCGGGTGGACGTACCGCCGAATTGCTCAACACGTGGGGCGTGAGGTCTCCACAGTACATCGATGTTGTTGCCAGTGGTCGGCGGAAGGTGCACGTGCCCGTCGGCCTGGGACCGGACCGCAGCGACGCACGGATGCACGCCAAGACCGTAGGATCCTACGCAGTGCCGTAGGGGACCGCACCGCCACTTCCCAGCAAATTAGGGGCACTGTTGCTCCTGGGGTATCGGCGAGGACCATTCGCAACCGTCTCCATGAAGCTGGGCTACGGTCCCGCACACCGTTAGGCCGTCTTCCGCTCACGCCCCAACATCGTGCAGCCCGCCTCCAGTGGTGTCGCGACAGACGTGAATGGACGGACGAATGGAGACGTGTCGTCTTCAGCGATGAGAGTCGCTTCTGCCTTGGTGCCAATGATGGTCGTATGCGTGTTTGGCGCCGTGCAGGTGAGCGCCACAATCAGGACTGCATACGACCGAGGCACACAGGGCCAACACCCGGCATCATGGTGTGGGGAGCGATCTCCTACACTGGCCGTACACCACTGGTGATCGTCGAGGGGACACTGAATAGTGCACGGTACATCCAAACCGTCATCGAACCCATCGTTCTACCATTCCTAGACCGGCAAGGGAACTTGCTGTTCCAACAGGACAATGCACGTCCGCATGTATCCCGTGCCACCCAACGTGCTCTAGAAGGTGTAAGTCAACTACCCTGGCCAGCAAGATCTCCGGATCTGTCCCCCATTGAGCATGTTTGGGACTGGATGAAGCGTCGTCTCACGCGGTCTGCACGTCCAGCACGAACGCTGGTCCAACTGAGGCGCCAGGTGGAAATGGCATGGCAAGCCGTTCCACAGGACTACATCCAGCATCTCTACGATCGTCTCCATGGGAGAATAGCAGCCTGCATTGCTGCGAAAGGTGGATATACACTGTACTAGTGCCGACATTGTGCATGCTCTGTTGCCTGTGTCTATGTGCCTGTGGTTCTGTCAGTGTGATCATGTGATGTATCTGACCCCAGGAATGTGTCAATAAAGTTTCCCCTTCCTGGGACAATGAATTCACGGTGTTCTTATTTCAATTTCCTGGAGTGTATTTAGGAAGTGTAATTACTTAGGAGAAAAGAAAATTTATTGCGTCAGTGCATAAGTTCATAGCGTTTTTCCGTAAATTTAATAAACAAAACAGATTCACACAACAGAAACTTCAGTCACTAATAATATATCCTCCTTCACTGTTTACAACAGTCTGTCAACTCCGTGGTAACTATTCGATTTCGCGACTGTAGAAATCACTTGGATTTGAGGCGGAGAGCTCGTCGACCCATGTTCGGAGCGCACTTTCATTCAGAAAGAAAGCTCTTGAACGCGGTTCTATAGGGGGCGGAAAAGGTGAAACTCTCAGGCCGGAAAATCAGGTAAATGAAGTGGGTGCGGAATGACTTCCCAACCCAACTCCCGTATAGTGTTTTTGTCAGTCTACCAGAACGTGGGCCGGTGTTACAGCGTAGTAGCATCACAACACACAGTCTTCCTGGTCGTTGTTCTCGGATTGCGCCTCTAAGACGACTCCATTGTTGACAGTAAATATCAGCAGTGATGATTGCACCTCGGGGAAGAAATTCGTAGTACACTACACCGTCGTCATTCCACCAGATGCATAACATTATCTTTTGTGGATGTGTGCAGGTCTTTGTGTTGGGAGTTGCTGCTCTGTATGGGCTCAGCCACTCCTTTCTTCTCTCTATGCTCGCATAAAGACACCATTTCTCGTCGCCAGTAGCGATACGGGCTAGGAATGGCTCAAATGGCTCTGAGCACTATGGGACTTAACATCTGAGGTCATCAGTCCCCTAGAAGTTAGAACTGCTTAAACCTGACTAACCGAAGGACATCACACACATCCATGCCCGAGGCAGGAATCGAACCTGCGACCGTAGCAGTCGCGCGGTTCCGGACTGAAGCGCCTAGAGCCGCTCGGCCACCTTGGCCGGCGGGGTAGGAATGGGCGGTATTGTTCACGAGCCAATTGATGACCAGCAAGCAGATATCCACAAATTGGCACCCGCTGCTTTTGTGATTTTTGGTTAGAGCATGCGTACCCAAATGCCCGATTTTTGAACCCTCTCCACTGCAGGCAAATGTCGGACGGGGGTCGTCACATGAACCAGTTCCCGGGTAGACTTACGTCGATCAATGTGAATTAATGCTTTTACCGATCTTCATCAAACCCCAAACGGCGTCCTGAACGTGGAGAGTCACTAATGTCAATACGATCCTCCGTGAAAGAAGAAAACCATTTTCGTGATGTATTCTGTCGAATGGTATTATTCTCATACACAGCGCAAGTGTTCCTGGCTACATCCGCTTTTGTCACTCCTCTGCTGAACACAAACAGAAGAATATGTAGCAAGTGTTCCGATTTCTCCACTTCGCACTCCGTTTTTTTTGCATCCACAGGTCCACTCACTATCTCGAGATGACAAAAGGACAATATTTAAACCCAAACAACAACGGTGAGCTATCAATAAAAGACAAAAATCGCAGTATGTTTTTCTTTACTGTGCAGTTTAATTAATCTGCCTACTGGCTGCCGGTTTCATTACACAGTGCCATCATCAGGTCATCCATGGGACGCAGTCGTCAGTTTGGTCCCCAAGTACACCTACATCTACATATATACTCTGCTAGCTACCAAGAGGTGTGTGGCGGAGGGCACAATTCGCGCCAAAATCATATTCCCCCTCCCCCCGCCTCTATTCCACTCGCGGATCGCGCGAGGGAAAAACGACTGTCTGGACGCCTCAGTACGAGCTCTTATTTCCCTTATCTTTGTATGATGATCATTACGCGATTTGAATGTTGATGGTAATAATATATGCTCTACATCCTCGGTGAAGATTGGATTTCGGAATTTAGTGAGCAGCCCCTTCTGGTTAGCGCGTCGTCTATCTACAAGTGTGTCCCACTTCAAACTTTCCATGAGATTTGTAACGCTATCGCTGTGGCTAAATGTACCAGTCATGAATCTTGCCGCTCTTCCTTGGACCTTCTCAATCTCTTGAATCAGACCCAACTGGTAAGGGTCCCATACAGACGAACAATACTCTAAGACTGGACGAACTAACGTATTGTAAGCTATTTCCTTTGTTGAAGGACTGCATCGTTTCAGGATTCTACCAATAAACCGCAATCTAGAGTTCGCCTTACCCGTTACTTGTGTGTATTTGACATCCCTACGAGTGAAACAAGCGTGAAAAGAGATGGACTGAGGATTGTACTGTGTACCGAAACCGGCAGCCGGCAGGCAAAATAATTAAATTGTGACTGCAGAGACGAAGATACACTAGTCACTGCCCCACCAGCAATATTTCGGGAATGCTGTATGTAATACGCATTTTAATCTGTTGCCCGAATAACACTGCCAGCAAAAAATTTGTATTCCAGGAAAGAAATCGACTTCGAACCGATGATGGCGTATGGCACCTGGGAGATAGTGGATGGGCTGATTATGGTTTCCCGCGATGTCCACCAGCAGAAAGAGCTGTGGTATAGCTACAAGAGCACTGTCTGTGTCTTCCCTTTAACAGGATATGCTCACAGCCGGAAAGCTCAGTGTGGTGTAAACGTGTGAAGCGCCAGTTGTACAACGATGCTGGTATTGGTGGTCATGTGAATGTTCTCACGCCCGAAGATGAGGTTCCGGACGTCCACACAGCACAGACGCCCTCCAGGATAGTCATAGTGTGGGCGGCAGTGGCAGACTGTACAGACGAGAGGCCTTCTGGGCCGAGACGTGTCAACAAGGACTGCTGCGAACTGGTGGGACTACACGTCTAGGCCGTCTTCCACTCACGTCACAGCGTCGACTGGGTGCAGCCCAATTGTTGCCGTTAGAGGATCACTTGGAAGATGGAATGGCGCGCCGTGTGCTTCAGGAATTAAGGCAGATTCTGCCTGCACGCCAGCGGTGGTCGTTTTCGCCTACGGTGTAGACCTGGTGAGAGCTGTCTCGTAGAGTGTAGTCGTCCAAGACACACTGGACCAAACCCGTTGCTTATGTTTTGGGGCGCGATGAGCTACAACTCTGGTTCACCTTTTGTGTCTCTACAGAGGACACCAGCCAGCGCTCAGTACGTGCAGAATGTTGTCATATCTGTTCTTTGCCATCCTTGCAACAGGAAGGTGATGTGGTCTTCCTACACAATAATACTCACTCACTCAAAGCTCGTGAGGTTCTACGTACTTCCCTGGCCAGCACGATCACCGGACTTGTCTCCAATCGAGCATATGTGTGGGGTATACTGGGACAACGTAACCACGTGAACAGGTCGAGGAGGCTTGCATAACGTCGCCCAGGACAGTATTCGTCATCTGCGCCATCGACTGGGTTCTAGAGTCAGCACCAGCACTGCCGGCCATGGAGGCTACACCACGTACTGTCCCGTCCCCTTAGAAAAATTGTAAATGGCTGTGCTGATAAACCTCTTACGTTATTTGATTTTCAAACAGCCGAGCAGAACTGAACGTACTCAGACAGTTCTCTCTTTACTTATTCTGATCATCACTAAAGCGACACACATTTTTCCAATAATCCCTACAAAAGAATGGCCCTGACTAACAATAACCTATACCTTTCATGAATCACTTACCTCCCAAAAATCTTCGTTACTCGAACTACTGCAATACAGCGAGTGCCAATACTGCCAGGTAAATAAAAGATTCAAACTACTGAAGGCAGTAACTACTGATAGGCATAGTTGGCAAATGAAAGATTTTGGTAGAGAACAAACAATGTATTTACTTTAATAGTGTTCAGAAGTCATAATATATATATATCAGTTCATGACATCCAGTCTTACAAATTTTCTTTTTCTGACGGACATACGTCCAGATCGTCCGCTCTCAAAACTCTGGTATCTCTCTCCCCACATTCACCACTGCTGGTGGCGGCTCACCTCCAACTGCCCAACGCTACGCGCTGTTCACATCCAACTGCCCAACACTACACAAGCGAATATTCCAACAATGAGTCTAACCAGCCACAGACTGCACACAACAGAGTCAGTGATTTTCATACAGAGCGCTACGTGGCGTTACCAACATAAAAACCTAAACAGCCTACTTACAGTACCAATATGGATGTTTCAGCAATGGGTCGATACCTGGTATCTCAGAACCACTTATTTGTAAGTGTAATGACTTCATGTAGTTCATATGCACTGTTGCTACGCTAAATCTTGAGTGAACTGGAAACCTTAAAAGGGTGTACTGCCTTTATTCCCAGCAGTGTGTTTAGATCGTAGAGATGATAGTTACGCCCTTCATCGTAACTTACTCGGCCAGCGCGTCGCAAGAGAGCATCGACCCTCCACTGCGCTCCACTAAGCGAAGCTTGCTGCCGACCGCAGAATCGGTGGCGGGGTCGAAGACCCCACAGGCTCCGTCTCCACTGCAGTGAGACAGAGCCACACGGCAGCTGCGCGCGTCTGCGAAGTCCTTGCCGCATTACTCGCAGAAAAGACACAGACCATTTGGTTTTCCGTGTCGTCTATTGGCCCACGTCCTCTCACGTAAGAAAGCAAAACATCTCTGAGCTAAACGGTGTGACAGACTAGTACTGGGCCAGCCGGATTGGCCGAGCGGTTCTAGGCACTACAGTCTGGAATCGCGCGACCGCAACGGTCGCAGGCTCGAATCCTGCCTCGGGCATGGATGTGTGTGATGTCCTTAGGTTAGTTAGGTTTAAGTAGTCCTAAGTTCTAGGAGACTTATGACCTCAGCAGTTGAGTCCCATAGTGCTCAGAGCCATTTGAACCATTCATTACACTCACAAATTTACACCTGTCTAGGACAACGGTCGATATTTCGTCCGTTCCTGTTTCTGTAAACTATACCATTCCATACCGATACAGTAAATCACGAATAGTTATCTTTTCTGATGATAGGAGTGTTACAATAGAGCCAAATAGAGATCACCTACAGAAAGAAAAACTTTCAGAAAACAGTATTTACTGCTAATTTGTAACACATTCTTCCAGTTATAAATAAAGTAAATAATATCAGCAGCAACATTGTATGGAAGGAAGGAAAATACAGGGACGGAAAAAATCGGAGCATCAAAAAATACATAATGTAGAGTAATAACACTTGGGACTATATTAGCCTAGGTAGCATATTTGAGTGATTAAAACTGCAAGATCACAATTTCATTTAAGCACGAGATAAGCCTTTGCAATGTGACATGCAATAACCAGTGTAACCGTCAAAATGTTGAGTGCAAGGATGCAAATGTGCATGCATTGTGTTGGACAGGTCCTCCTGCTCGGTCAATACGAGGACGGTTAATGCTGTTTGTGGATGACGCTGGAGTTGTCATTCGATGATGTCGCATATGTGCTCGTTCGGAGACAGATCTGGTGATCTAGCAGGCCAAGACAACATGACAACACTCTGTAGAACATGTTAGGTTACAACAGCGGTATGTGGGCGAGCGTTATCCTGTTGGAAAACACCTCCTGCAATGCTGCTCATGAATGGCAGTACGACAGGTCGAATCACCAGACTGACGTACAATTTTGCAGTCAGTGTGCTTGGGATAATCACGAGAGTGCCCCTGGTGTCATACAAAGTCGCATACCACACCATAAATCAAGGTGTAGGTCCAGTGTGTCTAGCATGCAGACAGGTTTGTTGTACGCCCTCAACTGGCCTCTTCCTAACCAACACCCGAGCATCACTTGCACTGAGGCAGACCCAGATTTTATCAGAAAACACAACAGACCTCCATCCTGTCCTCCAATGAGCTCTCGCTTGACACGACTGAAGAACCAAATGACAGTGGCTTGGTGTCAGTGGAATGCATGCTACAGGGTGTCTGTCCCTGAAGTAGCCGATTTGTAACAGTCCGTTGTGTCACTATGGTGTCAGCTGTTGCTCAGATTGCTGCTGCAGATGCAGTACGATGCGCCAGACCTATACGCTCAACACGATAGTCTTCCGTTTCGGTGGTCGTTCGGCGCCCAGTCTTCTTGCGACCGTAAATTCCAGTGACCACAGCTGCCGGCAGTAATGCACAGTGGCCGCATTCCTGCCAACTCTTCCTGCAGTATCGCAGAAGAAATATCCAGCTTCTCGTAGCCCAACTACACGATCTCGGTCAAACTCAGTAAGGTATTGATAATGACGTCTTTGTCACCTTAAAAGGCATTCTTGACTAACACCAGTTCACCAGGTCCAGTCTTCAAGATTACTAACGCTCACGACCGTTACAACGAGTATTTAAACCAAACCTGATCTGCATCTTTTTAGTGGAGCTCCTACGGCCACTCTTATGCGACTGACGCGAAATTTGAATAGACGCCATCTTTCAGATGTACAAAAACGTCTACCAACTTTCGTTTATGTTGGACAACTCCTTCTTGGTGTTGCAATTTTCTTTTCCGTCAGTGTACTTATGGTACCGGTACTCTAAGTTAAGAACCCAAATATCATTCCACAAAATCAGATCAATGCAACTCGCAAAAATCGTCCAGAAAATCGACGTTGAAGTTTTCGGAGCCTCTTTATTAACCTAAAATAAGACAATTTTTTTCAAAGGCAGTGCGGCCCTGTGGTATAATGTAAGGTGACCACATTTTTGGAAGGTAGGACCAACATGGTTGCCCGTACAGGAGGGCAAGAGAGGCCTCTTCCTCCACCCTCCCCAGATTTCAGGGAAAGGAAAGAATATGGTGCAGTCACATGAATTCAGTGCAAAAAATTTATTAAAAAGTTGGCATAGAAGCCCCCCTCCAAACTATGTTACGGGCGTCCTTGGGGACCAATTTTATACAGTAACTACTCACTACTCGGAGTACAACAGTGTTCTATAATCGTTATACCTTACTAAAGTTTACACTGAAATTAGCAGCAGACATCAAATGACAATAATAACAAATGTAATATAAAACATAAGACACATTCACGGTTACTGTATAATAATGATGAACCAAAATATTAAAAGTTAATAAAACATTTGCTTAGCTAACGATGAACAATATTAAAAATTCAGTTGCTCATGCCTCATATTTTTGTGATGAATGAATTTTATTTAACAAATGTTTGCTTTCTTTTAAATTTAGAAAATGGTAGAATTCTGAACAACTGTATTTCGGATTACTTTTAACTGTCAGAAGTGATTTCAAAGTCTCCATTTTCATTTGAGTTTTCTCAGATGTCCATACCTCATTCATCAAAGAAATGACGCGCTAGAGTGACGCATTTGTACTTGGAAGACACAACGCAAATTCCACAATCCTTGAAATATTCTCATAAGAAATTTGTTTCGATGTGAAGGGCTGAAACGCCTGTAGCCAACGCATATCAGTGTCAGTTTCTTTCTACGTTTCATTTGTCTACTTTCTGAGGGGTGGCACACTGCTACATATTAAGATACTCTTGATATAATTCATTGTCATTTATGTTACAGTTTGGCAATATGTTTATGAGAGATTCGTGGCATTTTTTGTACCTCAGCCCATGTAGGTACACAATTTAAAAGAACCCATTTGAAGTCCGAAAGGGCATTAAAATGATACGTCCACTGTTCCACATATTGTGCACTACTATCATAAAATGCACAGATAGCTTCAATGAAATTAATAACGTTCATGTTCCTCTCAGATTCAAGTTTACTTAAAGCACTTCTTATAACATGTGGTACGAATCTGGTTTTTCGTTTTTCTGTCGTAATCACTTTTAAATCATGAAGTGCTTTTCCAACCTCTGCATATGTAACACGCTGGCCTTCTATATTCAATACTGTGCATGAAAAGTTGACACTTGGTTATTTAAAAACATAAGGAGCACTTCAGAGAATGGGTTTTCAAAAAGCAAAAAAATCAGCACATTTCAGTTACAGTTAATTAAAAAAACTTAGTTTCTAAAGAGAGTCATATGACAGTTTTATGTTACATAGAAGTTGTTCTCACTCTAGTAAATAATGAAATTGCGCATCGTTAAGGTACTACTTTACTGACGATCGTCCTGCGTTTGGCCTAACACTGAGGCTCACAAAGCTAGGAGAATTTCAAAGAGAATACGACATAGGTTCATTCCCGTACGATACAGCAACTCTTATCAATTAGCATTTGCTTGGACTGGACAGTGGACACTAATCTGAATTAGTATTTTCCTTCAATCAACAGCAACCGAACATGGATAAGGAACCTATTTTCAGTCAATTTAGAATCCTGTAATTTGTCAGGTTCAAATGGTGACTCGTTAACTGTGCTGTAGTGTGCCAGATTTTTTGATATTTTGTCGTCAAGAGATCCCCCTTTAGCAGACCAATCAATGAAATTTCTAACGCCTTTAGATTCAATATGTAAGTGTGAATCAGGGTTTTCGACATTGGTGTTCCTGAAGAAATAAATAGGCCTATGCAAACCGACTGGAAGTTGAACCAGTGGTAAGGACAAAGATAACGTCTTTTGGACCGAATTTGGTGCAGTTAAAAACAAACAGCTACATACTTCTCACTAACAGAGGACAGCTAAGGTAATATAACTGTGAAACTGTAATTATTTTATTGTTAAAAGGTGACGCTTGAAATACGTACACCGTATACTGTGTAGACTTTAGAAAGGGCTTTCATTGGCTTCATTATCAGCCACAGGAGAATCTGTTGGGGTCTTGGCGGCATCATTAGAAATGTTAATCGTGTCAGCTATGCTCATTTTCTCATTGTTGCCAATGTGATAAGATCTAACAATTATTGTGCTATAGCTGCGTGTCAGTGTCGGTACAATAACAAGTTGAATTCAATTTCATGTTCTTTGCTACTTACCAATACTGTATATGAAAATAATAGTCTCTGTAACGCCGAATCACTTTCTTTAAAAAAGTTCTGTGCGGGCTGTGAGAGAGAAGAGGCAACGCAGTAGGGCTGACAACGGTTACTCGCGCAGAGCTCACGCACTTCAGTAATGTATCTCCTCTGTGCCGGAGTCTGTATTCTCGCAAGTGTTGGCATCAATGTGGAAAGGCAAGGGCAGGAGAACTAGCGGTGGGGACCGTAGCTCTTCCAAAAAGAAAAAAAAATGTGGTTCAGGAAGGGAAGGCAAAAAAAAAAAACCGGACCAGGAAAAACATTTTTGGAAATTTTTCTTTAAGACATGTTAACAACCTTTGTTTTCATCTTTAGCGACCCACAGTGTACATTTTTCGTCTGAAACTAAAATATTTGTATACAATTTTGTGTGCATTTTCTCTTACTTTATTCCAAATGGGAAAATTAAAAATTTTGTTTCACCGCGTGTAGATGACTTACTATACCTGTTCCTGACGCCCAAAACCTGTAACTCACACGTATTTGCTACGAATGTTTTCGTATCTGGCTTTATGCAGAAACTCGTTTCCTTCGAGCTAACTCGCAGGTGGCGCCAGTGGTCAGTTGGTTCGTACGAGATACCTCGTAGTTGGCAGGCAACGTGTTAAAGCTCTTCAGTGTGGCACTACGTGACTTGATGTAGCTCTTACGAATCGTATTATATAGCGTACTATGAGGGGAGCTAGCGTAAAACATTTTGACTTAAAATTTAGCAGGTGAAATTTGAAACGCTGTACAAACTTTCATGGAACATAGCTAAGAACCATTCCGATGAAACCAGCTGTCAAATAAAAAAACTGCATTAATATCGGACCTTTCGTTTGGAAGTTATGTCACTGACATATACACGCAAACACACTTCCAACTTGTTTGCATCGCCGGTTAATAAGGAAAAAATGCAGTAATAGTCTGGAGTTCTGGCATCCATGTATCAAATCCAGTAGGAAGGGCCCACTTCCGTTTCCATGGGTGTGTCATATATCACTACAGAAAAAATTCGTTGCGCTCTGAGAGGCGATCCATAGTAGCTGAGGGTTAATTAAAAGCAGAGTTACCACACTGTTTATGACACTGAGTTAAGAATACGTTACTTACCTCTCTTAAAGTTCGAAAGTGAAAACGCAGTGAAGTTTGGGCACTGCGAAGCTGATGACAATCTGTACACGCTGCAATACTCCCACCAACAAAACAATCATGAAAGGGCTGCCGTTAGGGAAATCCAACTCAGTAACACCAACTTCAGCGCAAGTATTATTGAAGGCCTCGAACTTGAACGCGCCAGCAGACAGGCCGTGTAAACGAATTCTATAATGTGGTATGGTAGGTCTGGGATATGATGTGGAAATAAAGTGCAAAACACTTTTACAATGCTAAAAATGTGAGAAGTTACACGTTGAAACATCCCATGAACGAGATTTGTATTTGATTTGCAAAAACCAGAACATTTAGGTGTCCCAGCTAAACCTGGTCTGGACAGGAGGACAGGACTCCAAAACTCGGAACTGTCCCGGCCAAATCAGGACGTGTGGTCACTTAATATAATCCTCATCTGCTGTGTAAGGGATCCGATGCAATTTTTTAAACAAAGGTGCATGTTCTTGCATTTCCATGATGTGTGAAATTTATGAAGACAAAAAGAAATTTACTTTCTGACGCTTTTTTGATTTAACCAACACTCATTAACAATTTTTTTATGAAAGATCAGCAATTAAGAATTTATATTTGCAATGAAAATTCGACTTTTGCGTGCGATACGCAATTAGAAATAGGGAGACGTCCTTTTTTTCGTAAAATGACAATGAAGTATGAGTCAATTAGCACATTTTTATGAAGCTTACGTTTAAACGACGCAGTTATTCGAATTTAACGAAGAATAGAAAAAAAATTGCCGAAACCATATCCGATCCAACCAATCATAGATTACCATTCTCGAGTGTCACTGACATTTTTTTCACCTTTACGTACATTATTATTCAGAGAAATTTATACCAGCTGTGAATCGAATTCAGGCCTCCTACGTGGGGAGCTTTGAGGGATGAAGTAGTGAAGGCAGCGGAGGATCAAGTAGGTAAAAAGAGGAGAAATAGTAGAAATCCTTGGGTAACAGAAGAAATATTGAATTTAATTGATGAAAGGATAAAATATAAAAACGCAGTAAATGAAAGAATATAAACGTCTCAAAAATGAGATTGACAGGAAGTGCAAACTGGCTAACCAGGAATGGCTAGAGGACAAATGTAAGGATGTAGAGGCTTATCTCACTAGGCGTAAGATATATACTGCCTACAAGAAAAGTAAAGAGACTTTTGGAGAAAAGAGAGCCACTTTTGTGAATATCAAGAGCTCAGATGGAAACCCAGTTCTAAGCAAAGAAGGGAAAGCAGAAAGGTGGAAGGAGTATATAGAGGGTATATACAAGAGCGATGTACTTGAGGGCATTATTATGGAAATAAAAGCGGAAGTAGATGAAGATGAAATGGGAGATATTATACTGCATGAAGAGTTTGACAGAGCACTGAAAGACCTAAGTCGAAACACGGCCCCGGGAGTAGACAACATTCCACTCACTAGAACTACCGAGAGCCTTGAGAGAGCCAGCCCTGACAAAACTCTACCACCTGATGAGGAAGATGTATGAGACAGATGAAATACCCTCAGACTTCAAGAAGAATATAGTAATTCCAATCCCAAAGAAAGCAGGTGTTGACAGGTGTGAAAATTACCGAACTATCAGTTTAGTAACTCACGGCTGCAAAATACTAACACGAATTCTTTACAGACGAATAAAAAGACTGCTAGAAGCCGACCTCTGGAAAGATCTGTTTGGATTCCGTAGAAATGTTGGAACACGTGAGGCAATACTGACCCTACGACTTACCTTAGAAAACAGATTAAGCAAAGGCAAACCTACGTTTCTAACATTTGTGGACTTAGAGAAAGCTTTTGACAATGTTGACTTGAATACTCTCTTTCAAATTCTCAAGGTGGCAGGGGCAAAATGCAGGGAGCGAAAGGCTATTTACAATTTGTACAGAAACCAGATGGCAGTTATAAGAGTCGAGGGACATGAAAGGGAAGCAGTTTTGGTAAGGGAGTGAGACAGGATGGTAGCCTCTCCCCGATGTTATTCAATTTGTATATTGAGCAAGCAGTAAAGGAAACAAAACAAAAATTCGGAGTAGGTGTTAAAATCCATGGAGAAGAAATAAAAACTTTGAGGTTCACCGATGACATTGAAGTTCTGTCAGAGACAGCAAAGGACCTGGAAGAGCAACTGAACGGAATGGACAGTGTCTTGAAAGGAGGATATAAGATGAACATCAACAAAAGCAAAACTGGAATAATGGAATGTAGCCGAATTAAGTTGGGTTATGCTGAGGGAATTAGATTAGGAAATTGTTTCTGAAAGTATTTGTATGGAGTGTAACCATATAAGGAAGTGAAACATGTACGATAAGTAGTTTGGACAAGAGGAGAATAGAAGCTTTCCAAATGGGGTGCTACAGTAGAATGCTGAAGATTAGATGGGCAGATCACATAACTAATGAGGAGATATTGAATACGATTGGGGAGGAGTTTGTGGCACAACTTGACTAGAAGATGGGATCGGTTGGTAGGACATGTTCTGAGGCTTCAAGGGATCACAAATTTAGCACCCATTTACTATTGGAGGGCAGCGTGCAGGGTAAAAATCGTAGAAGGAGAAGAAGAGATGAATACACTAAGCAGATTCAGAAGGATGTAGGTTGCAGTAAGTACTGGGAGATGAAGAAGCTTGCACAGGATATACACTCCTGGAAATTGAAATAAGAACACCGTGAATTCATTGTCCCAGGAAGGGGAAACTTTATTGACACATTCCTGGGGTCAGATACATCACATGATCACACTGACAGAACCACAGGCACATAGACACAGGCAACAGAGCATGCACAATGTCGGCACTAGTACAGTGTATATCCACCTTTCGCAGCAATGCAGGCTGCTATTCTCCCATGGAGACGATCGTAGAGATGCTGGATGTAGTCCTGTGGAACGGCTTGCCATGCCATTTCCACCTGGCGCCTCAGTTGGACCAGCGTTCGTGCTGGACGTGCAGACCGCGTGAGACGACGCTTCATCCAGTCCCAAACATGCTCAATGGGGGACAGATCCGGAGATCTTGCTGGCCAGGGTAGTTGACTTACACCTTCTAGAGCACGTTGGGTGGCACGGGATACATGCGGACGTGCATTGTCCTGTTGGAACAGCAAGTTCCCTTGTCGGTCTAGGAATGGTAGAACGATGGGTTCGATGACGGTTTGGATGTACCGTGCACTATTCAGTGTCCCCTCGACGATCACCAGTGGTGTACGGCCAGTGTAGGAGATCGCTCCCCACACCATGATGCCGGGTGTTGGCCCTGTGTGCCTCGGTCGTACGCAGTCCTGATTGTGGCGCTCACCTGCACTGCGCCAAACAAGCATACGACCATCATTGGCACCAAGGCAGAAGCGACTCTCATCGCTGAAGACGACATGTCTCCATTCGTCCCTCCATTCACTCCTGTCGCGACACCACTGGAGGCGGGCTGCACGATGTTGGGGCGTGAGCGGAAGACGGCTTAACGGTGTGCGGGACCGTAGCCCAGCTTCATGGAGACGGTTGCGAATGGTCCTCGCCGATACCCCAGGAGCAACAGTGTCCCTAATTTGCTGGGAAGTGGCGGTGCGGTCCCCTACGGCACTGCGTAGGATCCTACGGTCTTGGCGTGCATCCGTGTGTCGCTGCGGTCCGGTCCCAGGTCGACGGGCACGTGCACCTTCCGCCGACCACTGGTGAAAACATCGATGTACTGTGGAGACCTCACGCCCCACGTGTTGAGCAATTCGGCGGTACGTCCACCCGGCCTCCCGCATGCCCACTATACGCCCTCGCTCAAAGTCCGTCAACTGCACATACGGTTCACGTCCACGCTGTCGCGGCATGCTACCAGTGTTAAAGACTGCGATGGAGCTCCGTATGCCACGGCAAACTGGCTGACACTGACGGCGGCGGTGCACAAATGCTGCGCAGCTAGCGCCATTCGACGGCCAACACCGCGGTTCCTGGTGTGTCCGCTGTGCCGTGCGTGTGATCATTGCTTGTACAGCCCTCTCGCAGTGTCCGGAGCAAGTATGGTGGATCTGACACACCGGTGTCAATGTGTTCTTTTTTCCATTTCCAGGAGTGTAGTAGCATGGAGAGTTGCATCAAACCAGTCTAAGGACTGAAGACAACAACAACAACAACGTGGAAAACAAGTATTCCACCCCAGTGCCACCTTGACTGACGAAAAATTTACGTCAGAGTCTATTTTCTCGACAAATTCTGAGAGTTGCAAATTATCTGCTTTGGGAGAGTGATATTTCAGTTTTGAATTCAGATATCTTCTTCTCGCGTGTTGTCTACAGCTGGCACCACTTCTCCCCCCCTAGTCGCCATATCCTTACGTCTTGACTTTCGTCAACGTTCATATTGCTTCCTTCCATTTCCTCTGCCAAATCATTTCAGCAGCTGCTCCGTCGGGCGATCCCTTTTCTTCTATTTGGAAGTCGACCATAGTAGTATCCTATTTGGTATCTTTTCTTCATTCATCCTACTCACATGGCCAAAACGTGTTGGTTGTCATCACAGATATCCTTACACATTTTCATTTCGCTTGTAACAGCTCGTCCTTTATTAATCCCACTGGTGATTTCATCACTGCTTATGCCCTGTTTATTAAATTATACCTCAAGACACTGTGCCTTTTTTCACACATGCAATTCCTCTCCATCTCATTCCAAATTAGTTACTGTTTCCGTTGCAACAGCGAAATACACTTCGTCACAGTGATCTTCACGCCAGCCTTATTGTATTCCTTTCTTATCATATAGTTCAGATCATCTTCATTTGCTGCTAGTGCAATCTGGTCATCTGCAGAATAGGGGCTAAATACCTCGCTGTCCTCTACTGTCAGCCCCGTAACCTGGCATTTTGTACGCCGTCTGCAGTATCGCTCCTAAATACAGATTAAAGAGAATCGGTGATAGCCCACATCCCCCATGCAGAGCCGTATTCCCCTCGCATTCTTCTGTCCAACTATTCCCAATTCTTACTCTCGCTGTGTTGTTTTCATATAATTTCATAACAGCCTTTAGCAATCTTTGGCCCAGCTCTGTCTCTTTCAGCTTTTCCCAAACTTTGTTGGTAGGTACGTCATCACATGCTTTCTCTAGGTAATTAAAAGCAACATGCCTCTGTCCGTTTGTCGCATATCAGTTTCAGTGTGAATATGTCATCTACGAGGGTCACTCCAAAAGAAATTCACACTATTTTTGTAAAAATACAGTTTTCATTCTGCATGTGTGAAAGTTTTACAGTGTGTAGATACATCCTTCCCACTTGTTTTCAAACTTAGTTCAACCTGTTACCGAAAGTGACGCCGTCACACCATGTCTTCAAGATGGCTGATACACTTGACGTTCGTCAAAAGCAACCTGCTGTCACAGAATTCCTGTGCTGTGAAAACGAGACAGTGGGAAAAATCTACAAGAGGTTGAAAAAGGTGTATGGAGATGTTGCTGTCGATCGCAGTACAATTAGTCGGTGGGCAAGAAGGTTACGTGATGAAAGCGGTCACGGCAATATTCAGGATTTTCCTCGCAGCGGCAGGCCTCGTACTGCACACACTCCGGACAATGTGCAGAGAGTTGACGAATTGGTGACTGCTGACAGACGGATCACAGTGAACCAATTGTCACGCTACGTTGGGATAGGGGAAGGAAGCGTTTGCAGAGTTCTGAAAGTGTTGACGTTAAAATAGGTTTGTGCCAGGTGGGTTCCCAGGATGTTGACAGTGGCTCACAAAGAAACAAGAAAAACGGTATGCAGCGAACTTTTGGAACTGGAAGAATTGTGGAAGAATTCTTGGAAGAATTGTGACAGGTGATGAAACATGGCTCCATCATTTTTCACCAGAGACGAAGAGGCAATCAATGGAGTGGCATCATGCAAATTCACCCAAGAAAAAAAATTTCCAAACTACACCTTCCGCTGGAAAAGTTTTGGCTACGGTGTTTTTCGTTTCCGAAAGACTCTTGCTTGTGGACATCGTGCCAAGTGGAACCACCATAAATTCTGGTGCATAAGTGACGACACTGAAGAAACTTCAAGCTCGACTGAGTCGTGTTCGACCACATCGGCAAAAGCAGGATGTTTTGCTGTTGCACGACAATGCACGGCCACATGTCAGTCAAAAAACCATGGAAGCGATCACAAAACTCGGATGGACAACGCTGAAACACCTGCCTTACAGTCGTGACCTGGCTCCATGTGACTATCATCTCTTTGGGAAACAATGTTTGAAGATGATGACTCCCTTGTGCACGCTGCCAAACAGTGACTCCAACAGGTTGGTCCCGAATTTTACCGTGTGAGTATACAGGCACTGGTTCCAAGATGGCGTAAGGCAGTTGAGAGGGACTGAAATTATGTGGAGAAATGAAAATATTGTTCCTAAAGAATGTATCTACACACCGTAAAATTTTCAAACATGTAGTATAAAAGATGGATTTAAAAAAATAGTGTACATTTCTTTTGGAGTGACCCTCGTATTAACGATCTTCCTGCTCGGAATCCTGCTTGGTCTTTTTTCTGCTTGTGACTTGTTTCTTTTTCAACCATATATTTCAGTACCTTCGCGTACAGTATTCCAATGGGAGGGAGCACAGTCAACCCCTACAATTATTTGCGTCATTACGTGGCCCCTTCTTACTTCACGTAACATAAATATAAAAGAATACAAAAATCCGATAGCCGGGTGGTCTCCTTGTCAGCGGTGTCAGTCGCGGAGAACGGCCGACCGAGCACACCAGAGGTGACTTCCGCCGGCGTCGCTCGGGTGGGAAGTAATTGATTAACGGCGCCCGCGTCACGGACTCGTCTGCAGCTCTGGCAGACACCACGTCGCATCGATTATGCGCGTGCCGTGTAGGCCGGTGTCGGCAGCGCGCTAACCAGCCGTCAGCCCCTTCTCAGGCTGCAGGCTGCGGCGGCGGCGGTGTGGGGTAGGCCGGCCTGCGGGCCGTCACGCCCCACTGGTGGCTCAGCAGAGCCCTCTGCCGGCTTTATTGTCAAATACCGCTCTATCCGGCGCCACACAGAATCTCAATATCCGGCCGGCACAAGCCGTGCAATTTCTCGCAGCGGCATAAAATATTGAAAATATCTCCGCTGCTCGGAATTCACAAAGAAATGGCAGCATCCTCTCACACAGGGGGCCGCCCAGTATGCAGAGACACGTGTGTTTGGTTTGCAACTGAATATTAAAAATAGAGCAAAATTATTATTTTATACGTAACTGTTACTTTTCAGCAACCGAAGTATATATTTCAAAACGAATGTCAGGCATCAGTTGCAAATATACGAGTACTAGTTTTATTTCGCTTTACCTGTTTCGACAAATTAATTTGTCTGATACTATTGCAGTGTGTGTGTGTGTTTTTCCGACATACGACGCAAAATTGCTTCGGACATGCGTGCATGTATGGAAGTGAAACATGGACGATAAATACTTTGGAAACGAAGAGAATAGAAGCTTTCGAAATGTGGTGCTACAGAAGAAGAATGCTGAAGATTAGATGGGTACATCACGTAACTAATGAGGAGGTATTGAATAGGATTGGGGAGAGGAGACGTTTGTGGCACAACTTGACTAGAAGAAGGGATCGATTGGTAGGACATGTTCTGAGGCATCAAGGGATCACCAATTTAGCACTGGAGGGCAGCGTGGAGGGTAAAAATCGTAGAGGGAGACCAAGAGATGAATACACCAAGCAGATTCAGAAGGATGTAGGTTGCAGTAGGTACTGGGAGATGAAGAAGCTTGCACAGGATAGAGTAGCATGGAGAGCTGCATCAAACCAGTCTCAGGACTGAAGACCACAACAACAAATGCGTACATGGAACAGACACTGTTGCGACTACAGCCGTTATGAAATACATGAAACGTATTCGCAGTTTCGAATATGGACAACCATCAGCTGTATGATGGAATGCCGATAATGGAAATTTGTGTCGGACTGGGACGCGAACCCGGATTTGCCGCTTATCGCGAGTGGTAGCCTTACCATTAGGGTATCCGATAATGACTCATGGCTACACCCAAACCTCCATATGTCGTCCTCGGATAGCCTAATGGTAAGGCGACCACTCTCGATAAGTGGGAAATTCGGGTTCAAGTGCCAGTCCGACACAAATTTATACAGCTTATGGTTGTCCATATTCGAAACTGAGAATACATTTAATGTAATTAATATTGTCATCTTCTGAAGCCTACAAAATTAGGGATATTATAAATATTTAGAGCTTGGTTACACGTTTATCTAATCCTTAAGAATTGTATTACAGTAGCTTACTTAGTACTGGTGTAGCAGACCTTAATATCTTCTCCACAGTAGGATAATGCCATAATATGTCCAAAAATATTACGTGTGTATTGTAAACACAGACTGACAGACTGATAATTTACAGTAAAGCAATCAAATCTACGTGTCTGTCAAGATGTTGTGACTGCAGCGAAGAACAGAGCGGTCGAAAAAAATGTATCCACTGTTTAAAAGTCCATAACTTGCAAACTAATTGTCGGAGTTGTCTCATTTTTGGTGAAAGTGTAGCTTGAAGCCCAACTTAAAGATATCACTGTAGGTGTTCGAAATGGTCACCATTAACATCCACACACAAACGATACCGCCGAACTGCAGCTCGAACTACTGACTGCAACGTGTTCATTTGGATATTTGCACATGAATGTACAATGGATTCACGAAGTTCATCCAATGTGCGTGGCTTTTGTCGATAAACGACGTCCTTTAGTGTTCCCCACAGGTAAAAGTCCAGAGGAGTTAGGTCTGGGGAACGTGGTGGATACTCCACAGCACCTCTACGGCCTATCCATCTTCCTGATAGATTTTCGTCGAGATACACCCTAACACGATTCTGGTAGTGGGCTGGGGCACCATCTTGTTGAAAGTAAACTCTTCCAAGTCTCGGATGGCAGGTAAAATGGACGTCTGAAGCTTCTGAAGGTACACCTCACCGGTAACTGTGCCGTCAAAGAAGAATGGCCCAATCAAGCCCCGCTAAGACAACCCACACCACAAATTTACTCATGACGAATTCACGGCTTTGTCTGCATGGACGCTCGGATTTTCGGCGGTCCAGTAGATGCAATTGTGGAGATTTAATGTACCATTGAGTTTGAACTGTGCCTCATCAGACCACACAATCATTTCTGCAAACTGTTCGTCGTTGCGCACCATGTTGGTAAACCACTCGCAGTACTCCATTCTACGATCTGGGTCGTCCTCGTTCATTGCGTGTAACAATCGTGGGATGTAGCGCTTCCACTTTGCTGTCTTCAAAATTCGCCGAACACTTGAGCGACTCACTCCAATTTCATGGGCACACTGTCTCACAGGCTTCTGTGGTGATCGAGTGAACTGTTGTAACACACGACCGGAGTAAGCTGGACTTGTTACTGTTACAGGTCGTCCAGATCGTTGTTTGTGTACAACTTTAACACGGCCTTCGGCTTCAAATTTGTCTCGAATGCGATGAATAGTTAAACGTGTCGGTGGCTCTGTTTGATATTCATTCCGCCATTGCCGTTGAACCTTATTAATGTTTTCGTGCTTAAAATACCACTTCAAAACTGACTTCATTCCATTGAATGTAAGCCTTGCGCCAGCCATGTTTACTCGAGTAACTAGGTTCAACTAAGAACAAAACACTGACTATATGGCGACTGTCATTTGACAAAACAAAACAACGCAATACAACGCTTGTGTGGCGATTGCCGGGACTACAAACTATTACACTACCAAAGATAAGACAACTCCGTCAATTAGTTTGCCAGCTATGGACTTTTAAACAGTGGATACATTTTTTTGGACCCCTCTGTATATAAAAGCGTATAAAAAGTATAATGTAAGGTATATAGGAGGTTTTTATGTAATACATTTCAAAAACATTACATACTTCTAATATATATAAAAGTAATGGGGTAATTTTCACGTTTTGTAGGAGATGCTATACAATCAAAATAGTGACTATTTTATAATGCTAGCTGGTCATTCAACAAATCTTTTGAATTTAGGTACAATGTTTAAAATATATAAACTCTTCTAAAAGGTTCGTTTTACAGCCCTTGTCGGCTATATGTACAGTTTCCATGTTAAGCATATATGGAGGAAGAAGACTGTGTTACTCGATTTTGAAACGGTCTGCAAATGTTGATTCCTCACCGTCTTTATTGAGCAAGTGTTCACGAAAGCGAGTCTTAAATGCCTTTCCTGTCCTATAGAAAAACTAGGGTGTACATCACATTGCATTTTATACACCCCACGTTTGAGAAATTAGCCCATTCCTTCTACATATGTATCAGAACTAGGTGCAGTGTTTTTTGCAGTTGAATCACACATAACTTCGTTATATACCTTACTTGTACTTAAATTCTGTGTATGTTCCTTGTTGCTGACAGAACAGCTTCATATGCACTCGTACATAGATGTTATTCAATAACTGTAAATTATCAGTTTTTCAATAAATGTTTACAATAGCTACATACAATATATACATTTTTGAAAATATCATGGCATTAGGCTTCTATGTAGGAGATACTGACATCTGGTAAATCAATGCTAAGTACGTTTATGTGATAGAGTTCTTATGCTTCACATAAATGTGTAGCGAAGGTCTAAAGATTTATAATATCCTTAATTTTGTTGGCTCCTAGAAATAGCAAACTGATTTGTCGAAATCGGTAAAGCGAAAAAAAAAACATATTTGCAACTGATGACTCATTTTATTCTGAAAATAATTTACATGATACGTCGCAGGATAAAATCACAGTTATTTAATCCTGTGAAGTAGCATGTGAGTGTTGATAAGGTGGGTGGTTAACTCTTTTCACTGATACAGTCAGGTATGAGGATAGTCTGCCATTTTAAAAAAAAATTAAAGCAATCTACATAGACTACAAAATCTGAAAATTGTAAAATTCATCTCTGTATGTAGCAGACAATGTTCAGTTTTACGTTTTATACTGTTATTAATTGGTAATTACATCCCCTTCAGCCTAATTCCGTACCAACTTACAAATACTTTAAATACCAGCCCAGCCTGTCTCCTCTCGCACGTTAAACATCTTTCAATTTTCCACTCTTCCCACAAACTTGACACCAACCACCACATCGTTGCACGTCTAATTTCCAGTCCTCTCTTCACATTCTCCCAACCGTACACCTGCACACTTTCCTTCATGAAACTTTAATCTCTTAACCCCCTCCCCCCCTTCCCACCACCACCACTACCTAACTAAGAAATCGGCCCATACATCTATCCACCCATTCTTCTGCAGCACAATAAATCTTTCCCTCTCGTTTCAGATCTCTTCACGCCTTCACTCATCCTCTTCTCTTGCTAACAGCGTGGTTTGGGTTGTCTTTCCCGTCACTCTAATCCCTTCCTTTCCCAACATTCTGCCTTATACAACCCACATCATCAATCCCCACCTATCAAATTAGCGCAAATATTAACTTCATCCTCAAAATGAAGTGCTCCTACTTCTCATCCATACCAACTCCCAGATAGTCACAAAACCATGCACCACCAGCATCCTTAACAATATAAAAAATTAGTAGAAGATTCCAGTTTTTACCTATGCAATCAAGGAGGACACTAACCATTAATCTTTTAAAATCTCAAGGGAAGTCACAGGTATTTTAATTTATAAAACATCTGTTCAAATGGCTCTGAGCACTATGGGACTTAACAGCTGTGGTCATCAGACCCCTAGAACTTAGAACTACTTAAACCTAACTAACCTAAGGACATCACACACATCCATGCCCGAGGCAGGATTCGAACCTGCGACCGTAGCAGTCGCACGGTTCCGGACTGCGCGCCTAGAAATAAAACATCTGTAATGTATCTCTTAAATCCTTTAAATATCTTTTTACATACATTAAACCTCTTTTTATGAAGGGAGGTTGTAATTATTACAATAATTTTCTTCTCATTTTGGGTGATCAGTGTGAAACAATAACAAAGCAAATTGATATTTCATGGAAACACTATATTGTATGAGGCTGAGTGAAATGAAAACCTTAAATATTTTTTAAATATTATTTATTGTGCAGAAGTGGTACAAAGCTGTATCGCTTTTCAACGTGATTCCCCCGCGCTCAATACAAGTCCGCCAGCGCTTACAAAGTGCATAAATTCCTTTAGAAAAAAATTCTTTTGGTAGTCCGCGCAACCAGTCATGCACCGCTTGGCGTACCTCTTCATCAGAACGGAACGTCTTTCCTCCCATTGCGTCTTTGAGTGGTCCAAACATTTGGAAATCACTTGGGGCAAGGTCTGGTGAGTATGGTGGATGAGGAAGACACTCAAAATGCAGGTCTGTGATTGTTGGAACTGTTGTACGGGCAGTCTGGGGCCTTGCATTGTCATGTTGCAGAAGGACACCTGCTGACCGCAATCCACGTCGCTTCGATTTGATTGTAGGCCGCATACGATTTTTTTTTAGGAGATCTGTGTATGATGCACTGGTGACAGTGGTCCCTCTAGGCATGTAATGCTCCAAAATGACGCCTTTTTCGTCCCAAAAGAGAGTCAGTATAATCTTCCCTGCTGATGGTTCTGTTCGAAGCTTCTTTGGTTTTGGTGATGAGGAATGGCGCCATTCCTTGCTCACGCTCTTCGTTTCCGGTTGGTGGAAGTGAACCCAGATTTCGTCCCCAGTAACGATTCTTGCAAGGAAGCCACATAACCTTCTCGTTCAAAGCGCCGAAGAAGTTCTTCACAAGCATCAACACGTCGTTCTCTCATTTCAAGAGTCAGCTGCCGTGGCACCCATCTTGCAGACACTTTGTGAAACTGGAGCACATCATGCACAATGTGGTGTGCTGGCCCATGTATAATCTGTAAAGATGCTGCAATGTCATTCAGTGTCACTCGGCGGTATTCCTTCACTATGGCTTCAACTGCTGCAAAGTTCTGTGGAGTCACAACTCTTTGTACCTGACCTGGACGAGAAGCATCTTCCACTGAAGTCACACCATTAGCGAACTTCCTATTCCATTCGTAGACTTGCTGCTGTGACAAACATGCATCACCGTACTGAACCTTCATTCGTCGATGAATTTCAATGGGTTTCACACCTTCACTACGCAAAAACCGAACAACAGAACACCGTTCTTCCCTGTTGCAAGTCTCAAGTGGGGCGGCCATCTTTATACTGATACTGCTACGGTATGTGTGCATCTGCACTATGCTGCCACTTACAGGCCATTCTGCACGCCGTTTGTAGCACACTTACCAACTTGCAGGATAACGGCGCGAAATTTCGATTTATTATTATAAATTTAAGATTTTCATTTGACTCACCCTCGAACTATACTATAGATGTACACTATCTGATAAGTATCTAGATAGGTGTTAGTGGACATTAGTATGAGGTTGTCCACCCTTTGCCTTTGTGAGGGCTTCGTCTCTAACGGAGACACTCTCAGTGAGTGTCTGAATGCCTGTGGAGGGGTGGCAGGCCATTCTTTCTCAAGAGCCGAAACAAGAGAGAGTACTGATTCTGGAGAGTGAGATCTGGACGAAATTGACGTTCTAACTCAACCCAAAGGTTTTCTTTTGGTTCATATCGGGAGTCCGGGCAGGCTAGTTTTATTTCAGAAATGTTATTGTCTAGAAACGGATGCCTCACAGATGCCGTTTCCTCCAAACTGTTCTTTGACTCTACATAATAGACAGTGCTGTGAAATAATTTCATATCCTATCGCGTTTAACATTTTCTAAAGCGCAAAAAGGGCGACGCACCCTAAACATGAAAGACACTCACATACCATAACACCACCAAATTCGCACTTCACAGTTGGCACTACACATGACGGAAGGTAATGTTCTCCATGCATTCGCCAAACCTCGAACAGTTGCATCGCACTGTCACAGAACATAGGGCCATTCACCGCACCAAATCACTCGTTCCCAGTCGTCCACCGTTCTTTACAACATTTCAAGCAACGCTTAGCTCTGACTACAGAAATATGTAGCTTACGAAAAGCTGCTCGATCATTATACCATAATCTTTTCAGCTCTCTATGCACATTCATTGTGCTAGCTGGACTATTGCTGGCTGTTTGGAACTCCGCTGAGTTCATGCGATTTTATACAACCACTCTCTGCGGTGTTTGATGGTTCCTCTCCATCAGTACACGATGTATGCCTGGTCCCGGATTATCTTCGCCTTTCCACTTCAAAGTCATATCACCAATAGTTGATATGCGCATCTTTAGAAGGGTCGAATCGAACCGGGGCCCGCTGCATGGGAGGCAAGCATGTTACCACTCAGCTAAGCAGGCGGACATCTCCAAGGCAATATAAGTATTAATGCCGATGGCGAAAAATAGAAGGAAGAAAGCAAATAAGCATACCTAATAATCTATGTTTTCCTTGCAAGCGAGATGAAGTCGTTGCAGCCACTTGCCATGAACGTTATGCTGTTCACCCAAACGTACTGTGTGAACACCAGCGGGTGTGAGCACGCCAGTGTCGCTATGGTGTCGAGTAGGGAGTTCTACACAGTGGTAATATGTGAAAACAATTGATTTAGTGACGTCAAGGTAATATTATTCATGGATGAACGGTGTCGATTGTGCGCTGTGTCAATGCAGATATTGGACTTTTTCCAAGGTGATGCCAGATGAACATGCAATCTCCTTAGGGGACTTCCCTGATAAAGTTAAAGTATTTAACAAGGAGTGCATACATCCACAGGAGCACACTTTTAAATGTTTAATTAATGCCAGCTATGTGGTACAGCAAGTTCTTGGGTGCTGAAAAAGGTGCTAGTTATATGTCTGTAATTCTGTTAACTCTGCTGTGCTCTTAGGAGGTAGAAGCATATGATTCAACACTGCCAGATGTGTGCACAGAACTATAAACTAATTTAAGTTTGTTTATATACCCATTTGTGTAAAAGTCTATAAGGATCCCTGAATTCCAGTGTAAATTAACAGTTACCACTATAGCCAAGTGAATGAAACATCACCACAAGGATCTTGTAATAAGCAACTGGTCCTGCAGTGATGAAGCTGGAAACTGAGAAAACAAGATGAATGGATCATTAATTCCTGATATTACGTGTGCTTCGTGCTGTCGGAAAACCAATCTTGTTTTAATACTGTTAATACATCCTGAGCGAGTCCGCTTCGAACATGCGTATACTGTTTCAAAACTTCTGCTTCAGCCAAAATATGAACTACTGCAGGTAATTTTGCACGGCGTTGAGGGAATAACATGCAGACGTTCAGTGGAAGCAGAGATATTCCACTGCTTGAAAAAGTAAAGCCAGTCGGCATATTCATATTTGACAACATCGCAATAGAAAATCTGGATGAGATACGCAGATATTTCTGCTTTGGTCGCCGTATGCGAGCCAATGTATTCCATTTGAGCCAGACGTACCTAAGGATCCCAAAGCAGTTGGTCCGAGATATTGCAAGCAGTATTACTGCTTTCGAATAGCACAATCTGAATTTAAAATCATATTTACCAGGGACGTGTAGGAGCCAATTTGTCATTCAGAGAATTGGTTGGCTCTGAGCACTATGGGACTTAACTGCTGTGGTCATCAGTCCCCTAGAACTTAGAACTACTTAAACCTAACTAACCTAAGGACATCACACACATCCATGCCCGAGGCAGGATTCGAACCTGCGACCGTAGCAGTCGCGCGGATCCGGACTGCGCGCCTAGAACCGCGAGACCACCGCGGCCGGCCATTCAGAGAATTAGCTACCGTAAGTGACACTTGCTGGAATGACCCGCAGTATGGCTTTCGAGTTATACATAAAACTAGGAAATTGAATGAAGCCTGATATAGACGAAACTTCAATGAGATTTTGCGTAACAGGCAGTTTATCGAACAGTAAATGTATCAGTATACTGTAGACTATGGACAAATTTGCACGTGTGCTGCAAACTCGTTCAGAGTGTGGGAAGCATATGCATCTATTTAATGGAAAAATGGAGGCAATGCAATGAATACCAAAATCAAGAAGGCTTGATGCCCTGATGATCTCAAAACCGGCTTGCTACACAGCAGAAAATCGTCGACGAAGCTTAAAGTTATTAGGGTACGGAAGGCTATTCGATGGAAGTTACGATTGTTAAAGTTAGGGCAGTTGCAGCGAGATCAGCATCTCTCGGAAATGTTTAAGTCGGTAATCAACAGTCTGAAAGGACTGTCACGCACTGTAGATGGACGCAGAAGAGAAGAAGAAGAGGAAGAAAAAGAAGAAGATGATGATGAAGCAGATGATGAGGGAGTAAATGATATTACTGACTTAATTAATCGTTTCAGTAATGCTGAGTCAGTCGGAACATACGGAGTCAGCAGGCTGAAACTATATATGTTAGGTAAACATCCAATACGTTCAATCAAGAATGCGCTAGGAATTGGGGGCAAGGAATTCAAAGAACACTAGGTGCTTGTTTCGCAATCGAGGCGGGTTTCTAGTTTTTTAATATATTAACGAACGATTGCTGACGCGCTGCGATGTTGAAGGTTCTTATATAAATTTTGTACGATGTTCCAATCTGAAATTTTGAAGCTGACCTCTAGTTACCAGGAGGTTCCACATAATTCGAGCTTTACAAATTAGCTCGTACTTAATTATTTGCCTAAAATTTATTTACTGAGAAAAATGACATTTATCACTTTCGAGAAAATGTCCGATTTATGTACTTCTGTAAGCCTTTTGGTAACAAGTTAAATACAAACCCAGGAAACTTTCTGCAGTTGTTGTGGTCAGTAGTCGGAAGACTGGTTCGATGCAGCTCTCCATGCTACTCTATACTGTCCGAGCCTCTTCATCTCCAAATAATTACTGCAACCTACTTATTAACTTCTCATATTTCCATTATGTCGGCAACTATCAGTATAGTAATGAGAAATGAAGCCTTTGGACGCTGTATAACGCTCTGTTTCCTGCCAGCTTCTCCAACAGAAAGTGAGTTCACTGTGGGCAGCAACCAATAAGCTACTCGCGTTAACGATTCTACCACACATGAACCTGAAATTCCATAGTCTGAAAGAGGATTGAAGACTGTTTAGGTATTCCCTGAACGACAGCGTGCCGCTTCATATTCAGCACGAAATACATTTTGCCGCAGTTAAAAGCGTTTTATGCTCGGATGCGATGGGTTTTTAATGTTTTAGTGTCCCAGAAGAAATTACGGAGAGAGTATAGAGCGCTATAAACCACCGGCAAATGACAGCACTCCCACATACACACTGCAACCTGCCAACGACTGACAGAATGAGCCAGCTATTGAACGGAAAGGAGATCGTGTGCTCTGCTTGTAAATTTCTGGAGAACTAATAACGTATTGCAGTAATTCTCAAAATTTATTTTTTATTTATGTCGCAATGTGTGTAGAACATAACACACTAATGAAGTGCGTATTACACATGAATAAATTTGTGCTGGCCTATTTTCCAACTTTCATTATTGGCAGTGTGCTCTGACCGACATCACCATCACCGAACGACATCATCACCGCCATCAAATTAAAGCCTACAGTTCGCTAAAGTAATTCTGTAATGAGGCAACCTGGGCTTGCAGTTATACATGTGTGTGTTTCTTGAGCACTGCAACACCACGAAGGATACGTCTGACTAAAATTCACTTTATTCAGCATATTAAATACAGTACAACACAGAAATGATTAGAATTATAGAACTGTAGTTGATCTTTTACTTCGCCACTTCAATATGTCGAGAACCACTTCAACGCTGAACTCAGAAAGTGTGAACTTCACTCGATGAAAGATTAAGGACATGTGTATTTTCCTGACGAACGTAGGTCCACGCTGTTATTACGCAATTTCACAAAGCGTCTACGCAGTTTCCCGTCGAACAGTATTCCACATTTTCAATGGGCGACAGATCAGAAGAACGTGCAAAATTAATTGCACGTATCGCTTATCGAAGGCTTTCTCATTCATCACCACATGTTGCCCGACATTGTTCTGCTGAAATATGAAATGTCCAAGAGGATGAAGTAAGAGTAGTTTCTTGAACTTTAAAGCAGCACTGAAGCAGCGTGTTGATGAGATTGCCTCAGTATGTTCGAGTTTGCGTTGTGCACCGAATGGTGCCCCAAATCCCCTCAGTTGGCGGCCACAGTAAATTTTAATACGTATGCAGTCATCACTGTAGGAAGTGTTGAGGTCGGGACTTGTCCGGCCGGCCGGTGTGGCCGAGCGGTTCTAGGCGCTTCAGTCTGGAACCGCGCGACCGCTACGGTCGCAGGTTCGAATCCTGCCTCGGGCATGGATGTGTGTGATGTCCTCAGGTTAGTTAGGTTTAAGTAGTTCTACGTTCTAGGGGACTGATGACCTCAGATGTTAAGTCCCATAGTGCTCAGAGCCATTTGAACCATTTTCAGATAGCGCAGTGCATATAAGATGGTCGCCTCGTTATCTCATTTCATGGTCCAGTAGCCGTTTCTGACTGAGCCCTTTGCGGTCTACCACACTTGCTTTCAAGATTCGTTTTACGACTAATATTGGCTAAAGACTGGCCTTCGCTGTCGCACTGTCATGACTTCCGGCCTCGCGAGTATTTTGCCTCACTGTGGACCGCTTTTCTGGGTAGTGAAATTATGACTTGCACTCTACTGTTTTCAATCACAGAAAAAAATTTTCGTAAAAAAAAAAAAATACAGAACGAGGGAACTTCAAAAAGTAAGTTACGCATTGTTATGGCAGGTTGAGTAACTTTTACCGGGTGCTGCACTGCGCTCCAAAGTGACGCAGACTCAAGGCACTGTTTTTCACCATAGTCACCAAGTTTCTGAAAACGAGGCTTGGAATAGTCTACCAGTCACTTAGTTCCTCGACGATGGGTATCCGCTCGTCAGTCAAGGAGCCACTGGAAAACCGCTACGTGAATGTCCTCGTAGTCGGAAGACCTGCGGTTGCTGCGAATCAGTTCTACGATCGACTGGACACTGTCATCTGTGTGGCCCTTGTCGATGCCTTTCCTTGATGCTCAGCATCAACCACGCCTTCCCGGCCTTCTTCAAACTGTTTCCACCACTTCACTACGGCTGGTCACGACACTGCGTTTGGGGCATATACCGCCGGAATATCATCGAGAATTGTTGTGCAATTGTGACGTTTAGCCGCCAACAGCCGTACTGTCCTGCGTACTCGAGCTTTGGAGTACGTTTCCAATTGCGGCGCCATTTCATTTTACGCACTGCGACTGGCGGAAGTGCGCCAGGCGGCTGTAGACTCTGTCGTTCTCGTTTTCGTTGGTGGAGTCAGCTGCTGGTTGTTGTCTGGTCTGTGCTGCTTGTCCCTGTGCAGTGTAAATCCGCAGTGCTTACTAGAGTTTGGAGCATCCTCTCCATGCAGTGTGATGTTCGCCTTCACAATTTACACATTTTGCCTTTTGGTTTGGAGGTTTTTGGCAAGCTTTGAACGAGGGGCGATCCATGTACTTCACACACAGAGGTGGCAGGTGGCAATAATTGATTGTATGGAAGAAACGTTGACAATTTCTGCATTGTGGAGGCCCCTCTTTTGATCGATATGTTACAGTTACCACACTGGTGTCGAGAAGGTGTTTGACTCGTGTATTCACTCGATGGCTGGGCCTGACGGAAGGGTCACACGGTAGACCGGCTGTGCAATTAGTGAACCGTGATTCATTTTCAAAGAATATTCTTAACAATTTATTTTATTTACTAGCGATTCATCAAGAACATTAACACATTTAATTACACTATGTAAGCATGGAAGTAGTTGCCAGGGAGTAGCTGATGAAATTATAACCAAATTCCTTTTAACAAATGGGAATTTTATTCACTTTAATAGTGCCTAAAAGCATTTTTTAAAGGAACAGATTTAAAATTATAATCAGAAAGCACCCTCTAAATATCAAAGTTACAATTTATTCAGAGGCAGAAAGAAACAAGTTTTGACTGTATGAGCTATCGGGCAGAGAACCTTGCCGCTCCCTTTTGACACGGCCGTAGTTACGACCGCTCACAACAACCTCTGAAAGACTACACTGGTGTAACTCTGCAACACACCAGATAACTTTAAACTAAGAGTTTTAACAATTTACACAAGCACACAACTATCCACCCCCCGTAGGAGGGATGGAAATGGTACAAAACACTAACAATTAAAATATTAACCTTGCCACCGAAGGTGCAACTTGATTCTAACTTCTAAGAAAAGTCTTACGATGAAAGGGTCGCAACATTATATACTACAATGATCATTTAAATAAAAGCCCATGAAATGCAATCTTATATAAAATTCTACAAGGTTGGCCAAACAATAGTTAAGATGCTCTACAGTTCACAGATACTGCCTCTCAAGATCATAGGCAATAATATCAAAGTTTCCAAAGATCAAAACATATTTCAGGTATTAGGCCGTTACACTCCAAGCAAAAAATTCGTTAACACACCAAATCCGACAAACATGACAGAGGCAGCTACTAACGTACAGTAGATTGATGGGGAGATTACCGAACAACCCGAACCGCAGGTTGCTCTAACCCGCCCCTACTCCACAAGGGAAAAATGGACCACCCAATTTATAAACAACCACCTTCCCGCGGGTGGGCAAACGGAGAAGAATGGTGGGACGACCCCAAAGCAAAACGGCTGGTGACCTCACCAAGAAAACAAGTAGAATTTAACAAGAATAAATCAAACAACATATCACCAATCTCTTAACTTCAAATAAACTGCGATTTCTCGAGAAGACCTGGCGCAGCACCCCCAAATCGCTCTCCCGAAGCGTCCGCTGCCAGCCGCTTCAACGGCCGCAGGAAGGCGCGCCGATCTCCCGTCTCACGGCGTCGCAGCTCGCACCGGCCAGACTGATGTCGTGGGCTGACTCCTGTTGCTCTCGTGTCGACCGCGAAGTCACTACCCCTCGCTATACGGCGCGGCCCACTGGACTCACGTGGCGACCTCACATGCGCCGACGCTCAAGACGGACAAGTCATCTTGTGTCTCAGTGCGCGACCGACCAACCGATCGATGTAACCGCCAATGACCATTGCCTGAGAAAACTCCAGCAGACTGGCGGCCTAACGCGCAGACTCAAATGCAGAAACGAAGCCCCGACCGGGCGACCTCTCACTGAGTTCTCTTACTGGCGGAGTGGAAAACTCATTTTGCCGGCTTTAAAGGTTGATCCGAACGACAGACATACTAGCACTCCGAACGACAGACAGACACTAACTGCCTAACAAATGCGGACGAGAGACAGATTAGCAAGCTGGGGACGAGAGACTGACCCAGACTGACCCCCTGGCGAGCACATAGCGTCCCTTAAATGCAAGTGAACAGGCAACCTTTGCCCTTTCCCATCAGAGGGAGACACCTAAGCTGCGATCGACACAGCGTCGCCACCGCCAAAAACGGAGGGCGACTGCTTCACACTACGCGCTGCGGCGTGCTCTTCAAAACAGAAATTTTTAACACGGCTCAATTAGTTTGCTGACCTCCTCGTCTCTCGATTAAAACTGATGGACCGAGCCTTGTTGGAAACCAGTGTTGTACAGAGCTGGGGCTATCTCCTCTTACGTGACTTCCGTGGGAAGGTACTTGGTAACAACTTTGAGAGACTTGTCGGTTGGCGAATGATATGTAAAAAATGGAATTTCTGAATCCTTGAAAAGCCGCAGACTGTCTCTCTGACCAGAAGTAACACTTTAGTGTATTACCATTATAAATAGCCCTTGTTGATGCTTCGACATGTTTAGTCAGCTTTACTGTTCAGGAGTAGGTACTGTTCTGAGTAGTGCATAGTAATAGGTCATATCCACGCTGGTGGTATTGTAAGTATTCGCTTCTGTAAAGAGTTTGATGGTTCCAGTGGCTCTAAGCACTATGGGACTTAACATCTGAGGTCGTCAGTCCCCTAGACTTAGAACTACTTATACCTAACTAACCTAAGGACATCACACACATCCATGCCCAAGGCAGGATTCGAATCTGCAACCGGAGGAGCAGCACGGTTCCGGACTGAAGCGCCTAGAACCGCTCGGTCACACCGGCCGGCTAAACGGTTTGACTTGTTGCTTATTCCAGTCGCGCTCTGATCTGTTGATACCTCCGTATGATTATCTTCAGGCTGTAGCGGTGCGTATTTGTTTTACATGGGCTTAGGTTGCTGTCGTCTTACGATTCCTTCCGCTTCATGCTAGTTTTTGCGTTTTCTTCCCGATCGTCGATGAACAACAAGTTGAAACTCTTGGGCCTCGTCCTGATTTGGTGGTTGAGCATCGTCCTTCTCTGGTATGTTCTGCTGCTCAGAATCTGACGAACTTGGTAACTCCGTCGATTCCTCTGCGTTAGGTGTGATGTCCTCTCTGTTATTAACAGTATCTGGCATTATTTCATTTCTGGCGGCGAGTCCCTTAGCACATTCAGCCCGGAGTCTTCTGTCCTTGGCGGTGATACGGTGGGCAGGTGCCGTCGACAGCTGTTGAATTATCTGGGAAGCTTGAGAGTGCGGTTCTAGTGTAACGGTTCTGCTTGATTCCGCCTGCCGGGTTCCCGACCGCGACCTGTGGCCTAAGCGGGGCGCTGGTGCTTCGTCATCCTCTGCGTGAGCTGCTCCTTCATGTCCGTGTCCGTTGCGTGGCTCGTCATAAGCCGTTTTCCGTGCACCCCCATCTGTCCCGAGTGGCATCACGCACTCGAATGTTTGCTATACCATGATTCTTCCCGCCTCGGTGTATGACTGCTCACGCGACTGTTGGCAGTAGGCAATCCCGTGTGCTAGAATGTCGCCACGGTTGCCCGCTCTCCAGGCGTAAAGGTCGTCAGTGGAGTGGCTACAACCTAGGGATAGGCGATTACGGCTAGAGTCAATTAATTGGCCTTTTCGACTATATAAATGGATTATTCATTTGATAATTGTATCTTAATAATCGATTATTCGATTAATTCTAATAACACGTCTTTATTTTCACCTTTATGAAAAGTGCCCGTAAAATTATTTTTTATGATAAAAAGGTTCGTTCCGCAATAAATAAAGTGATTATGAAACATTTCTCTTTTTTGCGCTCAACAATAGTTTCTCAGTTTTATGAACTACGTAATTCAAGTTTTTTATGTTTAGGAGAAATATATACCTAACATTTATTAATAATGGTAATAAGTGACGTTTTCAAGACTGATACTGCAGCGAAGATGCTTACAAGCGTCAAAACTTTTCAGGAGGTGTAATCTCTTTCATTTACATCTACGTCTACACCGACTGAGTGGGGGTAAGGGCGGTGCTGTTGCTGCTAGACTACACCTTATTTTTCGTGTTTTATTGCTATAAATACGTATCCATGGAACGAGTATCGAAATAGTCTAATCTGTGACTGCTGTATCGAACAGGAACGTAAAATTCCGCTGTAAATAATCATTTTGCTTGTAACGGGAAATAGACCGACGCTTTCAGTGCAAGCTGAAGACGTGATGACTAGGATTTGGTCAGCCGGACTCCACCCACGCTTCACAAAAAAGAAACTGCAAACATTTGTCGAAACAGCAGAGACAATTGGCCTGACGACGCTTAGGAAGAACACCCTGTATATACTACATTATGAACCATAGATTTGAAACTTACAACTAGGAATCAGGATGTAACTATCTGCTGTCTAAAAGACCACTCTGACATTTATTGAAAATGACACGACAAGCTTACCAAGAGATCCACTTGCGACGTAGGGAGGAAACATTTACGATTACCAGCTGCTCATCCTTCAACCGACCTCGTACTACTAACCAGAGAGAAGTGGAATGTAGATGGCGAAAGGCATCCAAAACATCCATATGCCATAATTAACCCGGTACAGGGTACATTTTTCATATTAGATGCATTGTGCTGCCACCTACTGCCAGGTACTCCATATCAGCGATCTCAGTAGTCATTAGACATCGTGAGAGAGCAGAATGGGGCGCTCGGCTGAACTCACTGACTTCTAACGAGGTCAGGTGATTGGAAATTTCCCGTATGACAGAAGTGACACCCACACTCCTAAACATCCCTAGGTCCACTGTTTACGATGTGATAGTGAAGTGGACATGTGAAGGGACACGTACAGCACAAAAGCGTACAGGCCGACCTCGTCTGTTGACAGACAGAGACCGCCAACAGTTGAAGAGGGTCGTAATGTCTAATAGCCAGACATCTATCCAGACCATCACACAGGAATCTACAAATGCATCAGGATCCACTGCAAGTACTATGACAGTCAGGCGGGAGGTGAGAAAACTTGGATTTCACGGTCGGGCGGCTACTCATAGGCCACACATCACGCTGGTAAGTGCCAAACGACGCCTAGCTTGGTGTAAGGAGCGTAACGCTGGACGATTGAACAGTGGAAAAACGTTGTGTGGAGTGACGAATCACGGTACACAATGTGGAGATCCGATGGCAGGGTATGGGTATGGTTAATGCCGAGTGACCCCGATCTGCCGGAGTGTGTAGTGCCAACAGTAAAATTCGGTGGTGGTGGTGTTATGGTGTGGTCGTGTTTTTTATGGAGGGGGGTTACACCCCTTCTGGTTTTGCGTGGCACTATCACAGCACAGGCCTACATTGATGTTTTAAGCACCTTCTTGCGTTCCACTGTTGAAGAGCAATTCGGGAATGGCGATTGCATCTTTCAACACGATCGAGCTCCTGTTCATAATGCACGGTCTGTGGCAGAGTGGCTACACGACAATAACATCCCTGTAATGGACTGGCCTGCACAGAGTCCTGATCCTATAGAACACCTTTGGGATGTTTTGGAACGCCGACTTCGTGCCAGGCCTCACCGACCGACATCGATACCTCTCCTCAGTGCAGCACTCCGTGAACAATGGTCTGCCATTCCCCAAGAGACCTTCCAGCACCTGATTGAAGGTATGCCTACGAGACTGGAAGCTGTCATCAAGGCTAAGGGTTGACCAACAGCATATTGAATTCCAGCATTACCGATGGAGGGCGCCACGAACTTGTTAGTCATTTTCAGCCATGTGTCCGGGTACTTTTGATCACATAGTGCATGTTCTGGCACGAGAAACACCAGTGCTCCAGAATGTGAAACAAAGCCATAAAACGCCTGACGTTCAAGCTTGCTACAAGAAACACCTACATCGCATTAGCTTTGTGGCAGCCTCATTATGCGACTGCGGTGAAGAAGCCAGCGAAATCTTCTTTGGTTGTCTGAACAGATGCGGCACTACAAGTTAACTGGTATGTCTTGATCAATATTATCTGCTGACATCCATAATCCCGTGCTACGAATAGAAGACGTTAGAATACATCGTACATTACATTTATTTGTAACTGAAGTGCAGGTAATCTTTTAACGTGTTTAACAGTATTGTACCTTTTAAGTCGTTCTTGATAAATCTTGTGTAATACGTCTTTGGTGAGTTGGAAGAGTGGAGCGTAGCAATTAATTTGTGTCTTGACTTTATGTAATTATACACCGGTTTAAGTACAGGTAAGTTGACGGATGTATGTGTCCCTAGTCAGAATGTAAAATAAAATAAATAACGAGGCCGAACACAGAACGACTTAGTAAAGGTCTTGTTCTCTTCAAGTTTTAGAAAGTAAAGTAAAATTTGATAATGTTACGCACTCTCCGGCATTATTTATGAGAGGAAGATTTCATATGACCGTTTCCGTGAAATTCTTCTGGGTTACTTACCACGTCAAATTACATGATGATAAGTCAACGTGTCGGTCGCTATGGCAAGTCGCTTTCTTCGGTGTGTATAATATCCTGCCGGAAGCCAATGAAGTGGCGGGCGAAGTATTAGTCCATAGTTTTACAGTATGAGATGGTCTACAGCACAGAAGAACTTTAAGGAAACTGAATACGGCAGTGAGAACCGACGAACATACATTTCGTCCCCCTATGCTACAAGAGGCGTTGCGCGTCACGGAGTGGTTTGCAGTTGAAATGTTGAATGAAGGAGAGAGGCTCCCAATGCACCACTACCTCCAACGCACGTCTCGCGAAATGACTATCACGTGGAAATCGAAGAATCGAGATCTTCCTTGGTGATTTATCGATATTCGTTCTTCCGACGTACCATTCTTAAATACAACACGGTGCCAGATGCCAGATCTGCTGTGTACACGACCGCTTGCTTATCAGGTTGCAACCTCCCCCTCCCTAACCCGCCTACTGGTTTGCGATGTAACTGACCGTGATTGTCTATGCCTAATGAAATTTTACAGTGAGTATGGGTATTGTTACCGAAGGAAAATAACACCTGTTAGTTGGAGGAATGTGTACGATAGACTCTTCTGAAGGAAGAATCTATTCTAAACTTATTCTAAATACTGATGATAATTTTGAAATGGGTGGAATATAGTGCAATCGTTCATGAACCGCACAGGGGGAAAAAGGGTACCACGTAAACTTTACTACAGAAATCGCTGATAATAGAAAGAAAACACTGATTAGCTAAAAGGGGGATAAAGGGATAATTACACTGTGGCCATTACCTTAAGAAAGGTAATGGCAAAGAAATTCCAGCCAATAGTCACTGGCGTAGCAACAGAAGGTTGTCACCCACAGCACAACAGTTCACGAGAAAATAAATTAATCAAAAAGCACTGGGTTTGCAGTTACTTATTCAGGGATACTATGTTTTGAATGGAAATTCAAACGGAGTTAGTGGTTAAATAAAGGACTGGATTAACTTAAACTATGTTACGCAAAAAATGACTTTCAGTAACCTCAGTGTAACGTAATGCAAAATTTAGAAAAAGGGAAGCAATTTACTTTTGATTATTGAAAGACTGAATAGAATTTACTTTAAGCAAATGAGAAACTGATTTTCCTTTTAAAATAACAACAATAACATACATACCAAGCCAGAAGAAGTCACACGCTAAGCTAAAAACGGAATAAATGTAATTGCTCACTCTAAATTTGTGCTGTATCTTTATTTATTAGTTTTGCCAGGGGAATTTTGCGATACTTTAAATAGCCTCTGTTTTTCTTTACAAGAGTGAACCTTTACTGAGGCAGAAAATTTACAGCGAAACTTGTCATTAGCAGACACACAAAACTGGCAGTAAACAGTTAATCAGTTTTCATATTCTTACGACACTCGGTGATTGCATGTAAAGGGAAGGGACCCTGCTTGGTAATAATGTCTGAGGACAATGAAAACACAGATGCCCTACAAGTTTTAACTATGGCAGGTAATTATTCAGCTTAGCCATACTTTGTGAAGAAAATGTTGCTACATAATGCCTACGTAAGTTTATAATTTTTCACTTAACGGTCTTACGATGTTTTAGCTGTGCGGACAACGAAAAATGTAACTGATGACAAGGCTCAGCTAGCGTTGTTCCCGCTGTTGCTGCTGGATGAGAATCCCGAGTCGTCTCCAGAGCCACAGACAATTATGGGACAGGCAACAGTTGGAACTGCACCTTCCACCGCATGTCCACTCCTACCGTTTTCTCAGTCTACAGGTAACCGATTCAGGCGCGCCTACACTGGCACGAGAATAGCTGCACACCGCGTCGGTCGGAGCGCCCAACAAACGCTTCCGCACTCTTTCACGACTCAAGCTGCTCTGCCTTCTCTATGCTCGCAACGTGCCAGAGAGTCTTCATGAGCAAAGATAAACAACGGCACAGCTACTGCCATTTCGTTGTTGCTATCGATACATTACATAAAGTTTCCTTGGTTATTATCTAGCAATTTACAATATTTTTATTATAATTACAATCTACTATATACATTCAGAAATAAATACACTGTTCCATCTATTACTTATTAAATATAGTTTCTGTAATAAAGCTTACAGATTCAGAATCAGAAATTCGATACAAATTATCAACGGATATTAAACGGCGAAAATTTTTGGATGGTGCAGAAAGTATTTTATTTGCATTTTCGGTGTTAAAAGGTGCTCCGTGGGTATGCAGATTAGACATGATGAATCCGTCACTCCAGATCATATAAAATGATAATTTGCCGCCGTGGAACTAATAGGTTACTTGAAAAATCAACTGGCGCACATTGGAAAACTGAACTCCTCAAGGTCCTCGCCTATTGTTTATGGTTGGAGGACCCGGGCATCAACTGAAAAATTTACTTTGGAGGTTGCTGAATGATAGAGTTTGATCTGGTAAAATAATATTTAATCAAACAGTGTGTAAAAATTACTCATGACTCATAAACGTCGGGGCTACAAAACAATTTTGAAAGGAATTTACATAACTGAAATAGAATAATGATAAGAAAATGAATGGTTATTGGGATCGCCGCCAACATGATTCTGGACAATTACGGTTGAGATGGTACCCAGACACACAAAGCATACGAATTACGCTTTCAACTGTGCTTGCAAAACATTAAAACTACACAAAAAAGGGCATGAATTCGAGCAGAACAGACAATAGATGAATAAATAAAGGAAGAGATCAGAAAGAAACATCACTAGGTGGGTGAGCTCTAATGAATTAGATCGATAACGAAACGGAACATGACTCGTTACGGAAAAAAAAAATCTCCTTTGAAGCAAGAATTACATTGCAGAGAAACTTGCATATCAGTGCGTGAAGCGCATGGAACGAGTTAAGAAGACTGTTGTTGTTGTTGTTGTGGTCTTCAGTCCTGAGACTGGTTTGATGCAGCTCTCCATGCTACTCTATCCTGTGCAAGCTTCTTCATCTCCCAGTACCTACTGCAACCTACATCCTTCTGAATCTGCTTAGTGTATTCATCTCTTGGTCTCCCCCTATGATTTTTACCCTCCACGCTGCCCTCCAATACTAAATTGGTGATCCCTTGATGCCTCAGAACATGTCCTACCAACCGATCCTTTCTTCTGGTCAAGTTGTGCCACAAACTTCTCTTCTCCCCAATCCTATTCAATACTTCCTCATTAGTTATGTGATCTACCCATCTAATCTTCAGCATTCTTCTGTAGCACCACATTTCAAAAGCTTCTATTCTCTTCTTGTCCAAACTATTTACCGTCCATGTTTCACTTCCATACATGGCTACACTCCATACAAATACTTTCAGAAATAACTTCCTGACACTTAAATCTATACTCGATGTTAACAAATTTCTCTTCTTCAGAAACGCTTTCCTTGCCATTGCCAGTCTACATTTTATATCCTCTCTACTTCGACCATCATCAGTTATTTTGCTCCCCAAATAGCAAAAGGACTAAGAAACAGAAAGTAGGAATGGACTCCTCTTCCCTACTACATCGCGATTTCCGAAATAGGGAGTGTGCTTCGCAAATGCGATCGCACCGTGACTGCCACTCAGGTGGTTGCTGACAAGTCGGGATTCGCCCAACTGCGACCGCTGCTAACTGTTCCTGGGCTAATCCGATGTGACGTGATTGCGAATTCCGGATCTTATCATCCTCCTGATTACTCGCTGCGGTTGCGCATAAGTTCAAAGTGAAACTTGAAAGACTTGGCAGAGGACCGACGACAAGAAAAACATCTACGTGCGTGGAGTCTAGAGTAGCATCACCAAGCAGAAGTTTGAATCAGAATGCCCATACGAATCCCAACAAGGCTGCGAAATGCCTGTCACTATTTGGTAGCCTTCCTTCAGACATCGCAAAGGCACGATGCACATAATTTCTGTCTAGTGGCTAGCGTTGCTGCCTCTGGATCAAGGGGTCTCGGGTTCGATTGCCGGCCGGGTTAGGGATTTTCTCTACCCGGGTACTGGGTGTCTGTGTTGTCCTCATCATTTCCTCATCGTTCATGACAGTGGCTAGAATGGACTGAGAAAAAAATTGGATTGTGAAAAAATTAGGACTTTCTATGGGCGCTGATGACCGCGTAGTTGAGCGCCCCAGAAACCAAACATCATCAACATCATCACAATCATTTCTAGTTAGTCCCGGGAAGGGTCTAAGTGCTGTTCTAGTCAGGGACCTGGAAATCCATTCCGTAAGGTTAACATGTATACGCATATGGGATACGTGTATATGGAAACGAGAGACCGGTGTCACCCCGTTCCCACATACAGATTTGTTTGTCGGAAATTCTGGAAATTTTGTTGGACTTAGCACACCGTTCCCATGGAAAGGGCAACACACGAGTGGCTATATACTTCACTTGGGGAAACTTGCCTGGAGACCACACACACCAACATAACGGCAAGCGGACAGCTGGGGACTCCACCCGAAGTTTACTAAAATGCACAGTTCTCACCCCCTCCACGAGTGGCCTCCCGTTCTGCTACTGAGACACCAGTTTTCCGCTCCGCCACTCATTGTTCTCGGAAGCTTAACCTGGAGGATAACCCCTGAAAAGTCTCGTCCGCTTGTCCATGTGGCCCACTAGCGTGAGACCCTGCACTCTAGATGCCCTGCAGCTCTTCCAGAACGTGCGACAGTTTCTCCCGTTTTCGCCTCAGCGAAAAGGAATACCCCTGGTCAAGACCAAATGCTTTTAATGGAAGAAACAACTACAAGAATGAACTGTTAGAGGGGTGGGTTACCTAGTCCTACACGCTATTATGTGGACAGCATGTCGTGGCTGTCGGGCGGTGCGAGGAAATAAGCCCCGCCTCCCTCTCGAAGGGCTGCGATCCTGCGAAATCGTTCATCTACATCTACATTTATACTCCGCAAGCCACCCAACGGTGTGTGGCGGAGGGCACTTTACGTGCCACTGTCATGACCTCCCTTTCCTGTTCCAGTCGCGTATGGTTCGCGGGAAGAACGACTGCCGGAAAGCCTCTGTGCGCGCTCGAATCTCTCTAATTTTACATTCGTGATCTCCTCGGGAGGTATAAGTAGGGGGAAGCAATATGTTCGATACCTCATCCAGAAACGCACCCTCTCCAGGCCTAGACAGCAAGCTACACCGCGATGCAGAGCGCCTGTCTTGCAGAGTCTGCCACTTGAGTTTGCTAAACATGTCCGTAACGCTATCACGCTTACCAAATAACCCTGTGACGAAACGCGCCGCTCTTCTTTGGATCTTCTCAATCTCCTCTGTCAACCCTACCTGGCACGGATCCCACACTGATGAGCAATACTCAAGTATAGGTCGAACGAGTGTTTTGTAAGCCACTTCCTTTGTTGATGGACTACATTTTCTAAGGACTCTCCCAAGGAATCTCAACCTGGCACCGCCTTACCAACAATTAATTTTATATGATAATTCCACTTCAAATCGTTCAGCAGGCATACTCCCAGACATTTTACAGAAGTAACTGCTACCAGTGTTTGTTCCGCTATCATATAATCATACAATGAAGGATCCTTTTTTTCTATGTATTCGCAATACATTACGTTCTGTGCTTCACGAAAGCAGAACTGACATAACGCTCATGGGATCGCTGATTCCTTCTATTGTGGTGAGAGTCGCATTCGAAACCCTTTATGCATCATGATTAGTCTCTTCACTGGTTTTTTTTTTTTTTTTTTTTTTTTTTTTTTGGATACTGTCGACAACAGAAAGCAAATTGAAGCACCGAAAGCATTTGGTAGTGGCTAAACCGCCATTATTTGGCATATTTGACATTGGAAGTTCAGGCCCGACCTCTACAAGTATCTTTCGCAACCGTAGTTCAAAACAATCAATACCTAAAATTGCGATATAGTGTGCGCACAATACTCCTACTCATTCATGCAAACAACACGCAGTACAGACGGAAAATCGACAAAAAAATGAATCGGAATGTAAATAAAGCGAGAGAGTCTCGTATGCAAATTCAGCTTGCAAATAGGATAAAATAGAGGAGAAAGGCCTGAAACAGACCGCCGCCTCACAAGTGAAGGGGGGAAATAGGTTGTGCGAGCACAAGTACGCCTCATCACAAATTGGTAACTCAAGCTAGAAGTAAGATACAAATATGAAACTGGTGTCTAATTGTTTACAAACTATCAAAGCTTTTTTCACAAATCACTAAACTTCCATATGAGCACCCTTGGTAGCACGTAGCACATCTAGGCGATATTCAATTTCCGTCCACACATTAGCTAACATCACTGGAGGGATCGATTCAACGACTGTGGTTATCCGTTGCCGCAGGGTTTCAAGATCTGGTACACGTGTTCGGTAGACCTCGTCCTTGACATAACCCCATAAAAAGAAGTCTAACGGGGTTATGTCAGGAGAGCGTGGAGGCCAAACCGTTGGCCCATCACGACCAACCCATCGCCCAGGAAAGGTCATATCGAGATAGGCACGGGCGTCCAAACCCCAATGAGGCGGTGCACCGTCTTGCTGAAACAAGACATCGGGGAGATACTGAAGCAGCTGAGGAACAGCATACAGTTGCAACATGTCCAGATACACTGCAGATGTGATGGTAGCCTCAGCGAAGAAGAATGGCCCCATAATTCGATCGTGCAATAGCGCGCACCAAACATTCACCTTTGACCTCGCCAGGGGGTTGTGAACCCGAAATACGCACATAATGGCGATTCACTACTCCACTGAGAAAAAAGGTCGCTTCGTCGGAAAACGCAATTCGTCTGAAATAACCATCATCGTCCTCAATACGTGATAGCATTTCGACCGCAAAGTCATATCGACGTGTACTGTCATTGGGCAACAAGGCCTGAACGATTTGCACTTTGTATCCACGAAACTATAAACGTTTGTGTAAAATGTCATTGAGAGAGCTTTTTGGCATCTGTAACTCACGTGAGGCCCTGCGCACCGATTTCTTCTGACTTCGCAGAAAAGACTGCCTTACAGCTTCCACCCTGTCCGCTGGGGTTCTTGGTCAATCACACCTCGGAAGGTCAGCAACCGATCTTGTGTTCTTGAACTTCTCATACCAGGCTTCAATGCTCTTGACATCAGGTGGATTCCTTCCAAATGTTGTCTGGAAGTGTCTCTGCACTGTGGTTGGTGATCGTGTCTCATGGTACCACAGGACACACTGTGCCTTCTCCTGATTGGTAAACATGGCTTCTTGGGCACTGCACCTCATCCGCTATTTACATATGCGAACCTAAAACAGAAAAAAAACTTTGATAGTTGTAAACAAGTCGACACAAGTTTTATATTTGTATCTTACTTCTAGCCTGAGTTATCAATTTATGTAATCAGGCAAAGTCTTTTCGGGCACCCTGTAGATGTTGATGTAGATGGCTGCAATACTCATAGACGCCACAGAGAGTACGCAGAACTGCTAGATCCGAGTAGGAACGACGAGTTGTATTCGATGCAGGCAGCGCTTGGCGAAAACCCTGAACGAAGCGCCGGGCGCCGCAAAGTAAAAATGCGTGTGTGTGCGTGGCGCGCCACGGCCCGTGCGTGTATTTGCGTCCCTTTGACGTCACAGGAGGCCGCGCGGCTGTGCCCAGTGTGCCAGACGGCAAGGCCGCCGCGCGTCTGGGACTCGTCAGGGCTCTGAGGGAATGCCGGAGAGAGGAGGCTGGCTGGCTCTGTGTCGCCATTCCAGTCAGCCAGTTCTAGGCAGGAAGACTGTCCAGCAGGTGAAAACTGCGTCACGAAATCTACATTTTAAACTCATTATGGGCTAAGTCGACATACGAATACCTGTCGCATAAAATTTTTTCGTGGAAATCTGTACAATTGACGAAAGATATGACTGACAGCAGTAGCAGAGGAATCAAAGTGCGCTGGACCAAAAGTTAGTCACCATTAGGAGACATCACGCTGATGTCGTGTGACATCACCTGTAGCCTTGGTGAAGGTACATCTACGAGGGCTATTCGGAAAGTAAGGAGCGATAGGTCGTGAAACGGAAACCACAGTGAAAATCAAAACTGTTTTATTTGCAACGGTTAGCTACAACTTCCAGCTACTTATCTCCATAGACGTCCGACCCGACCTGGAGTTTGGTCGTAGCGTTGTACCAACTTTCCAACACCCTCGTTGTAGAAGGTAGCCGCCAGTTCTTTCCCCCAATTCTCTACGAAGGTCTACAACTCGTTGTCTGTGCCAAAATGTTCTCTTCAGAGCCAGCGGTTCATGTGAGCAAAGGTGAAACTCAGAGGGAGACAATTATGGACTGTATTGCGGGTAATCAAACATTTCCAATTGAAAACGATGCAGGAGCATCTTCATTGCCCCTGCAGAATTCGGCTGAGAATTGGCTTGAAGAAGAAAACGCACGACAGTTTTGTAATGTTGGCTGCATAGCTTCACGCGAAATTTCTCAAAAGGCCCTTGTACTTGGCGGGAGACACTATTGTTCTAGGTATCTTTATGTGCTCCCTGTGTGCTCAGATCTAAAAAGAACGACGGAACGCGTTCGACAGGCATACTAGAGACTCTGCCCAACACACCTGTGCAAAAATTCATCGGATTTTCACTGTCGTTTCTATTTCGCGACCGATCGTTCCTTACTCTCCGGATAACCCTTGTACATCGAGCCGCGCGGAGTGGCCGCGTGGTTAGAAGTGCCATGTCACTAATCGTGCGGCCCCTCTCGCCGACGGTTCGAGTCCTCCCTCGGGTATGGGCGGGTGTGAGTGTTGTCCTGAGCGATAAGTTAGTTTACGTTAGTTTAAGTAGTGTGTAAGTCTAGCGAGCGATGACCTCAGCAGTTTGGTCCATTAGAAATTCACACACATTTATACATTTGAACACCTACATCGACGTGACCACTCTGCAGTTCACACTTAAGTGCTTCGCAGAGGCTTCCGAGCTCTTCTCTTGCTTTATAACGTTTGTCATTGCGCCCTACGTGGGTGAGAGTCAAAGAAATGTTTCCACATTCCGCAAAAAAAAATTGCCGATTGAAATTTCTTGAAAAGATCTCGCCGCAACGAAACGCGCCTTTGTTTTAATGACTGACATCCCGACTCTCGTATTTCGTGATAATACAACTCGAGCTGCCCTTCTTTTAACTTTCTCGATGTCCTCCGTCAATCTGCTAAGGTTCCCCTGCTACGCAGTGATCCTCCAGAAGAAAGACGGACAAGAATAGTGTAACGAGTCACTTTAGCAGATTTGTTGCGTCTTCTAAGCGTTTTGCAAAAAGAGCGCAGTCTTGTGTTCGCCTTCTACACGACAATTTCTATAAGAGGCAGTAAAATGAAAACGAGACAAATTGTAAAATGTAAGTAAACTGTTTATTATCTCAAAAGTAGTCATAGCTGTTAATACCTTTATCCCACTATGAGACAAGACTGCCAATGTCCTCCTGGAAAAACTTTTGCGGTTGCTTACGGTATTAAACTTCTGCCTACTGGCTTCACAGAAAATCTTACGTTAAACCAATAAACGGATCGAATCCGTATGTCCAGACACTCTTTGATCATAATAGCAGTGAAACGGAGGACGACACAGAAAAGGACGATAAACTAAACTTCTTTTTCCAAAATCGTTTCACAAAAGAAGACGGCACTGCAGTTCCTCTTTTAAATCATTGCACAGACGGCAATATGAAAGATATCTAATAAGTGACCATGGGATAGAGAAGCTATTGAAATCGCTCAACGAAGGGTAGGCCATTGGACCTAACAGGATACCAGTGCAATTCCACATAGAGTACGCGAAAGACCTTGGCCTGGCCCTCTTTTAGCTGCAGTGTAGCGCAGGCCTCTGGAGGACCGAAGTATTCCTGACGATGGGAAAAAAGAACCATCATGTCACTTATTCCGTCAAGAAAGGTCACCGAACAGACGCACAAAAATATAGTCATACACCTCTGACGTCGGTCAGTTGTAGAATTTCAGAACATGTTTTTAACTCGCGTGTTTTTAAATTTCTTGTGGCCGAAATTCTCCTCTGTATGAACCAACATCGGTTCCGAAAACAACGATCGTGTGAACCCAGCTCCCTCTGTTCGTCCACGAGACCCAGAAAGCAGCAGATACAGTAGTCCAGGTAGACGCCGTGTTCCTTTAGTTCCGGAAGGTAGTCAGTACGGTTCCACAATGCCGCATAATGAACAAAATACGAGCATACAAAAATCAGAGCAAATGTGTGACTAGACTGAAGAGCTAGTAAGAAACAGAACATGAATGTCATTGTGAACGGATAGAAGTCTTCAGACGTTGAAGTAACTTCCCGTGTGCGCCAGGAGAGTGTTATAGAACCTTTACTTTCCTCAATTCATGTAAATGACGTACTAGATAACGTCAGATTTCCACGAAGCTTTTCGCAGATGCTGCTGTTCTTATACAGAGAAGTCGCCAAGCTAGAAAATTGTAGTGAAATGCAGGAGGACTGCAGAGGATCATCGATTAATGCAGGGAGTGGAAATTGATCCTCGACATAAACAAACGTAACGTGTTGCTAATATATAGGCAGAAAGACCCTTAACTCCAGAACAACACCTGGAAGTAGTTACTTCTTTAAAATGCCTCGCAATATGCGTACGGAGCGATCTGAAATGGAACGCACACAATAAAGTAATCTCGAGTAAGCCAGATGCTTGAGTGAGATTCAGTGAAAAAGTAGATTACAAAACGATCGTTCGACCAGCATTTAAATACTTCCCGTCGGTATGGGAATCGTACCATAAAGGAGTGATAGAGGAAAGACAGAAGATCCAAAGAAGAGCAGCACATTTCATTACGGGTTCATTTAGTAAGCACGAAATCATCACACATACGACGAACCAATTCAGTGGTAGACGCTAAAACAGTGGAGTTCGGCAGAACGGTGTGTTTTATTGTTTAAGTTCCGAGAGCGCACATTCTTAGAAGAGTCAACAAATATATTGCTTCCTCCTACCCATTTCGCGCGAAAACACCAAGAAGATAAAATTAGAGATTTGAGTCTGTTGCACTTGGTCGGTCAGTACAGGGACGGTTAATGCTGTTTGTGGATGACGCTAGAGTTGTCATCCGATGATGTGTGCTCGACTGGAGACAGATCTGGTGATGGAGCAAGCCAAGGCAAACATGTACAGAGCCTTGGTTTTACGGCAGCGGTATGCGGGCGAGCGTTATCCTGCTGGAAAACACCCATAGAATGCCGTTCATGAATGGCGGCACAACAGGTCGAGTCACCAGGAACAGGCCCGTTGCAGCTCGTTGTGACACTGTGGTGCGAACTACTGGCCAGACTGATTCTTCAGATGCAGTACGATTCGACAGAACCATACGCTAAACACGGGGATCTTTCCTCTTGATAGTGCCATGTGGCTGTCCACAGCCCGGCCTTTCTGCGACCGTGCATTCCCGCGGCCACCGCTGTTAGTAATCATGTGAAGTGGCTACATTCCAAGTCTTTCTGCAGTGTCGCAAAAGGAACATCCAGCTAAGTAAGGGGTTGATAAGGGCGTCCTCGTCGTCTTAAAGGCATTATTAACAGACACCAACTCAGCACGTCCAGCCTCAAAGGTAACTAACGCTCACGACCGTTACAGATAGTATTTTAAGCAAACCTTATATGCGTCCTTATAGTAGCGCTACTATGGACTGGCGCTAAGTGTGAACAGACATCGTCTTTCAGATGTAGAAACACGCTTATCAACCTTCGTTTATGTCGCACAATTAATTCCTTATTGGTGTTGCGATTTCTTTCCGTGGCTGTGTATGACGGTTCTAGTTTTAAGTTGTTCATAATTGTGATACCTAGATATTTAGTTGAATCGACAACGCGGCAAAGTCTACAGCGCTCAATCAGTGGACGGGCTATGATCTGACTGCAAGCAGAGCCGAGCCTTTCGTTCGCCGCAGTAGTGGGAAGGGGAGGGTGGCAAGCACATCGCCCCTTACCCGGGGGGGCAGATCCCCGATGTGCAATTTGATAGCAGGCTGAGTGGACCCGGACCAGTGCTGGAGGCAATGCAACGAGGAAAAATCCCCATGGTTAGCTGGGATTCAACTAGAGACGTAACAGGTCCGTAATACAGTACCCACAAGACAGCCACGGCCATTTGTTTTAGACGGGTAGCCGTACAAAAACCAGACGGTGCTGCAACTGAAACCCCCACGATAAGCAGCAACGTTCTGAATTTTCGACTTGTGGCACGGATTAAAGTTGATTACATATGCCCGGGCAGTATTCTATAGAATTATGCGGCACAACATGCAGGGAACACACAGGACTGCAGAACTGGGGGCACCGTTAAACGGTGTCTTATGCACCTGCCGTATGTCATTGTACGGTGTGGATACACGAACGTCTTTGTTCTCGGGCCGTCCTTCTTTGAACATAATACACCGAGAGGGCACGTCAGGTGGACCGTGACGTTTGCACTTTATCGAGACAACTGTGCGGAAACCACTGTTTCTATGCAAGGCTGGGCAACACCACATGTCGCTCGTCCAGTGAAAGATCTGATTAATGCAACCTTCCCATTCACAAACGTGTTATCCGTAGAGTTTTGCCAGATGCGTGGCCTGGAAGATCTCGTGGCCTGAATCCATGAGACTTTTGTCTCTGGGAAAATCTAAAAGAGCTCGTTTACCTGGGACATGTTCGGCCTCCATCTAATCTGGAGGACAATATACAGGAACACATTGCTCAGACTCCACCGGAAATGCTGCGAGCAACTGTTGGTCAAGCCGTCTTACTGATGCAGCATCTCGTCACGTCTCCGTTGCTTATATTGAACGAACTGTGTAAGCGGCTGTGAATGATAAAATTAACATTATGCCTTTCTCACTTGTTTCACCTTTTCTGCGCACGTCCCGTTTCTAATCCATTCCAAGCAGAAACATTTATATACGCCTTTCTTTCATTAACAGTGCCAGATTTGCACCTAGTGGTCGAAATGTGAACTAATGTTTTTTTTTTTCCAGCGTAACTCGGTTCCAAATTAAAGCATTAAAATACGAATGAAATTCCCCTGCCATACGAAAATTACAGCCCACACTGGACCTATGCGAGTAGCTGTTCCTTAATTGTAACCATACGGTACTTAATGGCGCAGTGTGTGAAGTGTTGAGTAGGTCTTTTAAAGTCGACGGAAAGCAGCATGAGGGCCCAGGAACTTCAAAGTGAAGGTCACACACACACCAGAATCAACAGGTAGAACTTATAGATCTCCAGTGTGACAGGAAATTGAGTGATAAGTTTCATAATAAGATATGTCTTGTAGATTCGTATAAGAATTGTCTTCGACATACATTTCCACGGCTTGACAAGTTTTCAGCAACGATTACGCTGAGATGACAGAAGTCATGGGATAACGATATGCATATAAAGATGGCGGTAGTATGGCATAAACAAGGTATAAAAGGGCAGTGCACTGGCGGTGCTGTCATTTGTTCACGTGTAAAGGTTTCCAACGTGATTATGGCCGCACGATGCGAATTAATAGACTGTTAACGCGGTACGGTAGTTGGAGATAGATGCATGGGACATTCCGTTTCGGAAATCTTTAGGAAAATCATCATTCCGAAATCGACAGTGTCAAAAGTGTGCCGAGAATACCGAATTTCAGGCATTACCTCTCACCACAGACAACGCAGTAGCCGACGACCTTCACTTAATGGCCGAGAGCAGCGACGTTTCCGTAGAGTTGTCAGTGATAACAGACAAGCAACACTGCGTGGAATAACTGCAGAAATCAGTGTGGGACGTACGACGAACGTACCCGTTAGGACAGTGTGGCCAAATCTGGCGGTTATGGGCTACGGCTGAAGACGACTGTCACGAGTGCCTTTGCTAGCAGCACGACGTCGCCTGCAGCGCCTCTCCTGGGTTGGTGACCTTGTCGGCTGGACCCTAGACGACTGGACAACAGTGGCCTGGTCAGGTGAGCCCCGATTCCAGTTGATAAGAAAGAGCTAATGGTAAGGTCAGAGTGCGGCCAAAACCGTACGAAGTCATGGACCTAAGCTGTCAGCAAGGCACCAGTGTCCAAGGTGATGGTGGCTGCATAATGGTGTGGGTTGTGTTTACATGGAATGAACTGGGTCGCCTGGCTCTTCGGCTACTTGTAGACCATTTGCAGCCATTAGTGGACGTCGTGTTCCCAAACAACGGTGGAATTATTATTGCTAACAATGCGCAATGTCACCGGACTACAGTTGTTGGAGACTGGTTTGAAGAACATTCTGGACAGTGATCTGACCACTCAGATCACCCGACACGAATCCCATCGAACATTTGTGGGACTTAATTGAAAGGTCAGTTTGTGCACAAACTCCAGCACCAGCAAACACTTTCGCAATGAAGGACAGCTATATAGGCAGCATGGCTCAATATTTCTGCAGAATACTTCCAACGACTTCTTCATGCCACGTCGAATTGCTTCACTATGTCATGCAAAATGAGGCCCTACACGATATTTGGATATATTCAAAGACTTTGTTACCTCATTGTACACTCCTGGAAATTGAAATAAGAACACCGTGAATTCATTTTCCCAGGAAGGGGAAAGTTTATTGACACATTCCTGGGGTCAGATACATCACATGATCACACTGACAGAACCACAGGCACATAGACACAGGCAACAGAGCATGCACAATGTCGGCACTAGTACAGTGTATATCCACCTTTCGCAGCAATGCAGGCTGCTATTCTCCCATGGAGACGATCGTAGAGATGCTGGATGTAGTCCTGTGGAACGGCTTGCCATGCCATTTCCACCTGGCGCCTCAGTTGGACCAGCGTTCGTGCTGGACGTGCAGACCGCGTGAGACGACGCTTCATCCAGTCCCAAACATGCTCAATGGGGGACAGATCCGGAGATCTTGCTGGCCAGGGTAGTTGACTTACACCTTCTAGAGCACGTTGGGTGGCACGGGATACATGCGGACGTGCATTGTCCTGTTGGAACAGCAAGTTCCCTTGCCGGTCTAGGAATGGTAGAACGATGGGTTCGATGACGGTTTGGATGTACCGTGCACTATTCAGTGTCCCCTCGACGATCACCAGTGGTGTACGGCCAGTGTAGGAGATCGCTCCCCACACCATGATGCCGGGTGTTGGCCCTGTGTGCCTCGGTCGTATGCAGTCCTGATTGTGGCGCTCACCTGCACGGCGCCAAACACGCATACGACCATCATTGGCACCAAGGCAGAAGCGACTCTCATCGCTGAAGACGACACGTCTCCATTCGTCCCTCCATTCACGCCTGTCGCGACACCACTGGAGGCGGGCTGCACGATGTTGGGGCGTGAGCGGAAGACGGCCTAACGGTGTGCGGGACCGTAGCCCAGCTTCATGGAGACGGTTGCGAATGGTCCTCGCCGATACCCCAGGAGCAACAGTGTCCCTAATTTGCTGGGAAGTGGCGGTGCGGTCCCCTACGGCACTGCGTAGGATCCTACGGTCTTGGCGTGCATCCGTGCGTCGCTGCGGTCCGGTCCCAGGTCGACGGGCACGTGCACCTTCCGCCGACCACTGGCGACAACATCGATGTACTGTGGAGACCTCACGCCCCACGTGTTGAGCAATTCGGCGGTACGTCCACCCGGCCTCCCGCATGCCCACTATACGCCCTCGCTCAAAGTCCGTCAACTGCACATACGGTTCACGTCCACGTTGTCGCGGCATGCTACCAGTGTTAAAGACTGCGATGGAGCTCCGTATGCCACGGCAAACTGGCTGACACTGACGGCGGCGGTGCACAAATGCTGCGCAGCTAGCGCCATTCGACGGCCAACACCGCGGTTCCTGGTGTGTCCGCTGTGCCGTGCGTGTGATCATTGCTTGTACAGCCCTCTCGCAGTGTCCGGAGCAAGTATGGTGGGTCTGACACACCGGTGTCAATGTGTTCTTTTTTCCATTTCCAGCAGTGTATTTGGAGCTACATACTCGTGCGAACAACTTCATTCCGCAATGAAAAGAAAGTAATGTAGACACAGAAGAGCACTGGCAGACTCCAGTTTAAAAACGAGTCTACGAAACAGCAGTGTTCGGATAGTGGTACCAGTTATTGATGCTTCAGTTAAAAGCACAATAAACAATATTCAGTGGCATTGAGTGTTTCTTTGTTTAACGTGTGAACATAACAGTCACGAAATACATTTTGATGTCAATTTGAACTTCGTCCCAAAACGACATTCACCTTAAGACTGCATCAATTGTAACTAACATCACTTTTCTTATGTAGCTGCCCCATATCCTTTGCATCATCAATTGAAAGAAATTTAAGTTTCTGTTCATTATCATTTCTCGTCTATGCAACAGTTTTCGGAAATAAATTTGCCACGAAAGGCATTAATTAGTCACCGTGAAGCGATACATCTTCGTAGAATTATTAGCGGCCATAGAATATAACCGTTGACAATACTTTCTCATGCAGAGCTGGCTTGATCTGATTCCTCTTCTCCTCTCCCCTCCCCTCCTCGACACTTCCCTTTCCCTTAAGGGGAAACCAGTACAAAACTCAGAACTGCCGGACTCGGACTTACAAAAGTAGACAAATTAGATGAGGACAAATCTGAGGGAGACACATGTGACATTTGCAAAGATGTCAGCATGCGCCTAGAAACAACCACAACTCCAAATATCAACAAAGACACCGTAACACATACAATCAGTCCCACACGATCACCGTCATCGCCGACACCACACCAGCAAGCACCACCAACGTCAGTGAAAACTGTGTGAAGTCAAAAAGCATTGAAGAAGTGCGTGACAAAATGAAGTGTACCCTTGTGACATCCCAAACAGATCTTAAATATGCCTACCAGTCAACGGTCAACACCAAGCCAGAATCCATCAAGTACCACCGCAGAAGCCACAACAGAAACCAGCACCAACAGCAAGCCAGCTTCACCTACTTATGATAATTTAGAATTTACATCTACATCTACATACATACTCCGAAATCCACCATACAGTGCGTGCCGGAGGGTACCTCGTACCACAACCAGCATCTTCTATGCCTGTTCCACTCCCATACAGAACGAGAGAAAAATGACTGCCTATCTTATCTTTGTGGTCTTTCTGCGAAATATAAGTTGGCGGCAGTAAAATTGTAATGCAGTTAGCCTCAAATGCTGGTTCTTTAAATTTCCTCACTAGCGATTCACAAAAAGAACGCCTCCTTTCCTCTAGAGCTCCCCACCCGAGTTCCTCAACCATTTCCGAAACATTCGCGTGATGATCGAACCTACCAGTAACAAATCTAGCAGCCCGCCTCTGAATTGCTTCTATGTCCTCCCTCAATCCGACCTGATAGGGATCCCAAACGCTCGAGCAGTAATCAAGAATAGGTCGTATTAGTGTTTTATAAGCGGTCTCCTTTACAGATGAACCACACCTTCCCAAAATTCTACCAATGAACCGAAGACGACTATCCGCCTTCCCCCAACCGTCATTACATGTTTGTCCCACTTCATATCGCTCTGCAATGTTACGCCCAAATACTTAATCGACGTGACTGTGTCAAGCGCTATACTACTAATGGAGTATTCAGACATTACGGGATTCTTTTTCCTATTCATCTGCATTAATTTACATTTATCTATATTTATAGTTAGCTGCCATTCTTTTCCTCAATCACAAATCCTGTTGCTCGAAGTCAGAATGCTCCAGGTCTACCTGAGCTGGTCAGAATCATTCGACTTGGACAAATACATACAGATCATGTAAGAGCACACAGACGAACATACACTCCAGGAAATTGAAATAAGAACACCGTGAATTCATTGTCCCAGGAAGGGGAAACTTTATTGACACATTCCTGGGGTCAGATACATCACATGATCACACTGACAGAACCACAGGCACATAGACACAGGTAACAGAGCATGCACAATGTCGGCACTAGTACAGTGTATATCCACCTTTCGCAGCAATGCAGGCTGCTATTCTCCCATGGAGACGATCGTAGAGATGCTGGATGTAGTCCTGTGGAACGGCTTGCCATGCCATTTCCACCTGGCGCCTCAGTTGGACCAGCGTTCGTGCTGGACGTGCAGACCGCGTGAGACGACGCTTCATCCAGTCCCAAACATGCTCAATGAGGGACAGATCCGGAGATCTTGCTGGCCAGGGTAGTTGACTTACACCTTCTAGAGCACGTTGGGTGGCACGGGATACATGCGGACGTGCATTGTCCTGTTGGAACAGCAAGTTCCCTTGCCGGTCTAGGAATGGTAGAACGATGGGTTCGATGACGGTTTGGATGTACCGTGCACTATTCAGTGTCCCCTCGACGATCACCAGTGGTGTACGGCCAGTGTAGGAGATCGCTCCCCACACCATGATGCCGGGTGTTGGCCCTGTGTGCCTCGGTCGTATGCAGTCCTGATTGTGGCGCCCACCTGCACGGCGCCAAACACGCATACGACCATCATTGGCACCAAGGCAGAAGCGACTCTCATCGCTGAAGACGACACGTCTCCATTCGTCCCTCCATTCACGCCTGTCGCGACACCACTGGAGGCGGGCTGCACGATGTTGGGGCGTGAGCGGAAGACGGCCTAACGGTGTGCGGGACCGTAGCCCAGCTTCATGGAGACGGTTGCGAATGGTCCTCGCCGATACCCCAGGAGCAACAGTGTCCCTAATTTGCTGGGAAGTGGCGGTGCGGCCCCTACGGCACTGCGTAGGATCCTACGGTCTTGGCGTGCATTCGTGCGTCGCTGCGGTCCGGTCCCAGGTCGACGGGCACGTGCACCTTCCGCCGACCACTGGCGACAACATCGATGTACTGTGGAGACCTCACGCCCCACGTGTTGAGCAATTCGGCGGTACGTCCACCCAGCCTCCCGCATGCCCACTATACGCCCTCGCTCAAAGTCCGTCAACTGCACATACGGTTCACGTCCACGTTGTCGCGGCATGCTACCAGTGTTAAAGACTGCGATGGAGCTCCGTATGCCACGGCAAACTGGCTGACACTGACGGCGGCGGTGCACAAATGTTGCGCAGCTAGCGCCATTCGACGGCCAACACCGCGGTTCCTGGTGTGTCCGCTGTGCCGTGCGTGTGATCATTGCTTGTACAGCCCTCTCGCAGTGTCCGGAGCAAGTATGGTGGGTCTGACACACCGGTGTCAATGTGTTCTTTTTTCCATTTCCAGGAGTGTATTTCAGTTACTCACAGACAGGCAGTAAACGTTTTGTACACGTAAAACAACCAGAGCACATAGACAAAAAATGAATACCTTCTACATCTACATATACACTCCGCTAGCCACCAAGCGGTGTGTGGCGGAGGGCACTATTGGCGCCAAAGTCATATCCCCCCCCCCACCCCTCCGACTGTCTGAACGCCTCAGTACGACACAATACGAAAAACAGTACGACAGTCAGCGCGGAAATCCCTAAAATAGCACAAGACTTGCAGGCAGACATCATGTGCTTACAAGAACCTTTCAATAGAAATAGGCAACTAATATATCTACCAAAACATGCTACCATAATAACAGGCAGCAATGTTGGTAAGGCTTCAATAGTAATTTTAAATAGAACTTATAACATAATTAAGGTAACACAGTTATGCAATCAACATTTAGTTACCGTAGAGATAACAAATGGGAACGTTACATGGGTGATTGCATCCATGTGCGCCCAATACAGCCATCAAATACAACCGTACGCAGACTACATCAGAGACCTTGTAAGGTATGCCAGAGGCAAAAAATTAGTGATAAGTGTTGACATTAATTCCGGATCTACCCTCTGGAACTCAGATAGAACAGATGACAGAGGACGCATAATCACCAACCTAATACAAGAAACACAATTGCATGTAATCAATACGGAAGGACCCATACCAACATATGCAGGGTTCGATGGTACGAGCAGTAATATCGACTACACGCTAGCATATAACGCAGCAATGGCATACGTAACAAACTGGACTGTACACGACAACGTAAGCAGTAGTGATCACAATGTCGTAACATACACACTAACTCACACTCAGAACACAACGACCAAATCGCACGTCAGACACTTATTGTTGCACAAAGAAGACTGGAACAAATTAACAGAAATTATCCAACAACACGACCTAGAAAACATCAGTGGAGGTATCGATTACAGAGCACACAAGTTAACACATGTAATATAATATGCACAAAACACATCAATACCGACAGAAAAGAACACAAAACGCTCACCAGTACCATGGACCGACGAACTCACGAGACTCAAACAAGATGCCAGACGCAAACGAAAATTATATGAATGGGTGATAGTAGGTTGGGACAGACGCATAAGACTTGAAGCATATAGCCATGCACAATACTTATAGATAGACCCTATACAACAATTTCAATTTCTCTCAAGTATTGAAAGACAACCTTATGTACCTAATGTTTTAAGTGGCTGCGATACGACTTCGTCGCTTTTCGGTAAAGAGAAAGAGAAAGTCCTTAAGGCTCTCGAGACAAAAGAAAGCAGATGAGATATTTTGCATTCCCAGTGCTACTGCTGACGAGGCTGATGAAGTTGGAGGTAAGTTCACCTAGCAGCCCTGTACTGCAAATGTGAAACTAACCCATTATATGTGCTTCGGTATCAAATCTTTGAAAACTGTATGTCAAGGACATCATTCAAGCTTACCTCTTTGCCAACTATAGAAGGAAATGCTCGACAGCAGGCCCTCAGAACGTATTTGTACGTGCAAACTTGAAAAAAAAAAACACTACATACACTGCAATGGGACTCGAGGGCTTTAAAATTCGGCCTCTTGCCAGTTCCCCCCTAGCAAAGAAGCAGCATCTGCAGAACTGTTGAAAACCATTCACTGCACATGTGGCACAGGGCGTCATGTAGATTGCTTCTGTAGGGAAAACAGCATAAAGTGTACCACCGTTTACATACTGTGCAAAGGCCAACCCTTCACCAATGTTCCAACTGATATCTCTATTACTGACATTGATAACCGCGACAAAGACAATGACATTCTGAAACAAGTAAAAAGAAATACCACAGATGATATGAATACGGAAGAAACTAAAGAATCAGAGTTAGCAGTATTTGAACTATCATCCACCAATCGTGCAAAGAAGTGATGCTGTAAAATTAAGAAGAACAGATTGCACATACCTAAACATTAATCTTTTACTGTGAGTGAAGGTATTTTGTTTTGTTGTATTACTTCAACAGAATTTCATATAATCATATGTAACTACATTTTTGTTAGTTAAGCTTCTTGATTACTAACACAACACTAATAAATCTGACGTACTTCTTTTCACTAACACACTTGTAAACAAATTTTTCATACAAAATGTCAAATAATATATTAAAAGTATCTCAGGGTTCAGGTAGTAGTTTTCAAAACTATTACCTCAATTATGTGTAGATTATGGCCCAGTACCAAAAACAAAAAAGTTAACATTGGAAAAAATCATTGAATGGAAAGTAGAAAGTTGATGTTGCTGGCTAACCAAATGATTTAATTATAACTGAATAACGGCGATATTTACTTACCATCTAGGATTTTTATCTTTTTCTTTGACTTTTTCAAAAAACAATTTAATGCTCTACAACTTTTCTCCTGTGAAATTTTGGGTCAAATTGACCAATTCTCAGATGCTGCACGTTTTATAACGGCGAAACGAGTGTTTTTCGAAAGGTGTGAAACATATCCGTTTTCTGACGTAACTCCCCTAAAGGCAAATAGCAAGGATTGGTACTCAACCGATGCAAATTCAGGGCACTATGTTTTTGTGAATTTGGCTTTTTCGATTACCGTACGCGTATTGTTTCGAAGCAATTTAAAAAATAACAGTTAAAGTCCGAAATTTTGTTGGTTTTCTTTCCGCGATGTTTGAAAAACACTCAGAAATCGGAGCAAATTCAGATTATTCATATTAGGGGACTTCTTGAGTGATTAAAACAGTTTCCAGAATTTAGTTAATTTTTGGAAAGCAGAACTCTAATTTGGTTGGCCTAAAACACAACTAGCTCTTTACCCAAATGACGTTGTGAGTGCTATCGATTGGGGGTCTCAAACTGATTCCATATTCCTATATTCCCAACAGGGTTATGACACCGTTTCTCACAAGCGACTTCTAATCAGATTGCGTGCCTGTGGAGTATCGTCTCATTTGTGCAAATGGATTCCTGGTTTCCTGTCAGAAAGGTCACAATTCTTAGTAATTAACGGAAAGCCGTAGATCAATATAGAACTGATTTCTGGCCTTCCCCAAGAAAGTGTCACAGGCCCTCTACCAACCGGATTTACATAAACGATTTAAGAGACAGTCAGGGGAACCCTGTAATTTCTTGATTGTTTGCACATGACGCTTTCATTTCCCGTCTAGTAAAGTCATCTGATGATCAAAACCAATTGCAAAATGATTTAGACAAGATATCTGAATGGTACAAACAGTACCAATTGATTTTAAATAATAAAGAGTGTGAAGTTATTTCCAAGATTACCAAAAGGAATCCTCCACTTTTCAGTTACACGATAAAAAACATTAATCTAAAGGTTGTGAATTCAAATAAATATTTGGGCGTTACGATCACGAGTAACTTAAGAGGATACAACGGGTCAAATAAAAAGACTGCCTCCGGTGCGCTTGTCCGTCTTCTGCAGTATTGCTGCGCGGCGTGCTATTCGCATCAGATGTGATTGACGGACGTCATCTAAAAAATTCGAAGAAGGGCAGCTGGTTTTTGTTTTCTGCCGAAATAGTAGAGAGAGTGTCACGGATATGATACACGGGTTGGAGTGGCATTTATTAACACAAAGACGTTTTTTGTCGCGGCCGAACCTTTTCAACGAATTTCAATTCCTGCTCTGAATGCGAAAATATTTTGTTGGCACCCACCTACATAGGAAGAAATCATCATCGTAATACAACAAGAGAAATCAGAGCTCGAACGGAAAGATTTATTGTTGTTCTTGTTGTGGTCGTCAGTGCAGAGACTGGTTTGGTGCAGCTCTCCATGCTACTCTATCCTGTGCAACCCTTCATCTCCGAGTAACTTCTGCAGCCTCCACCCTTCTGAATCTGCTCAGTGTATTCATTTCTTGGTCTCCCTCTACGATTTTACCCTCCACGCGGCCCTCCAATACTAAACTGGTGATCCCTTGATGCCTCGGAACGCGTCCTACCAAGTGACCCCTTCTTCTAGTCAAATTGTGCCACAAATTCCTCTTCTCCCCAATTCCATTCAGTACCTCCTTATTAGTTATGTGATACGCCCATCTGATCTTCAGCATTCTTCTGTAGCAACACCCTTCGAAAGCTTCTATTCTCTTCCTGTCTAAACTATTTATCGACCATGTTTCACTTCCATACATGGCTGCGCTCCATACAAATACTTTCAGAAAAGACTTCCTGACACTTAAATCTATACTCGATGCTAACAAATTTCTCTTCTTCAGAAACGCTTTCCTTGTCATTGCCAGTCTACATGTTATATCCTCTCTACATCGACCATCATCAGTTATTTTTTCTCCCCAAATAGCAAAACTCATTTACTTCTTCAGGTGTCTCATTCCCTAATCTAATTCTCTCAGCATCACATGATTTAATTCGACTACATTCCATTATCCTCATTATGCATTTGTTGATGTTCGTCTTATATCCTCCTTTGAAGACACTGTCCATTCTGTTCAACTGCTCTTCCAAGTGCTTTGCTGTCTCTGACAAAATTACAGTGTCATCGCCAAACCTCGAAGTTTTTATTTCTTTTCCCTGCACTGTAATTCCTACTCCAATTTTTTTCCTTGCTTTTTTGCTTGCTCGGTATACAGATTGAATAACATTGGGGATGGGTGACAACCCTGTCTCACTTCCTTCCCAACCACTGCTGTCCTTTCATGCCCCTCGACTCTCATACCTGCCATCTCGTTTCTGTATAAATTGTAAATAGCTTTAGCTCCCGGTATTTTACCCCTCCCACCTTCAGAATTCGAAACCGGATATTCCAGTCAGCATTGTCAAAACCTTTCTGTAAGTCTACAAATGCTAGAAAAGTAGGTTTGCCTTTCCTTAATCTATCTTCTGAGATATTTCGCAGGGTCAGTATTAACTCCCGTGTTCCAACATTTCTACGGAATCCAAACTGATCTTCCCCGAGGTCGGCTTCTACCAGTTTCTCCATTCGTCTGTAAAGAATTCGTGTTAATATTGTGCAACCGTGACTTATTAAACTGATAGTTCGGTAATTTTCACATCTGTCAACACCTGCTTTCTTTGGGATTGGAATTATTATATTCTTCTTGAAGTCTGAGGGTATTTCGCCTGTTTCATACATCTTGCTCACCAGATGGTAGAGTTTTGTCATGGCTGGCTCTCCCAAAGCTATCAGTAGGGCTAATGTTGTCTACTCACGGGGCCTTTTTTCGACTTAGATCTTTCAGTGCTCTGTCAAACTCTTCACGCAGTATCATATCTCCCATTTCATCTTCATCTACATGTTCCACCACTTACATAATATTGTCTTCAGGTACATAGCCCTTGTATAGACCCTCTATATACTCCTTCCACCTTTCTGCTTTCCCTTCTTTGCTTAGTATTGGGTTTCCATCTGAGCTCTTGATATTCATACAAGTGGTTCTCTTTTCTCCAAAGGTCTCTTTAATTTTCCCTCTAGGCAGTATCTACCTTTCCCCTCGTGAGATAAGCCTCTATATCCTTACATTTGTCCTCTAGCCATCCTTGCTTACATTTGTTCTTTGCACTTCTTGTCGATTTCGTTTTTGAGACGTTTGTATTCCTTTTTGCCTGCTTGATTTACTGAATTTCTATATTTTCTCCTTTCATCAATTAAATTCTATATATCTTCTGTTACGCAAGGATTTCTACTAGCTATCGTCTTTTTACCTACTTGATCCTCTGCTGCCTTTACTGTTTCATCTCTCAAATCTCCTCTTTCCTCTTCTACTGTATTTCTTTCCACTTTTCTTGTCAATCGTTCACTAATGCTCTCTCTGAAACTACCTACTATATCTGTTTCTTTCACTTTATCCAGGTCTCATCTCCTTACATTCCCAAATTTTTGCAGTTTCTTCAGTTTTAATCTACAGTTCGTAACCAGCAATTTGTAGTCAGAGTCCAGATCTGCCCCTGGAAAATTCGTACAATTTAGAACCTAGTTCCTAAATCTCTATCTCTCCATTATATAATCTATCTGAAACTTTCCAGTGTCTCCAGCTCTCCTCCACGTATATAACCATCTTTCATGATTCTTAAGCCAAATGTTAGTTATGATTAAGTTATTCTCTGTGCAATATTCAACCAGGCGGCTTCCCCTGTCAGTCCTTACCCTCATTCCATATTCGCCTACTACTTTTCCTTCTCTTCCTATTACCGAATTCCACTCCCCCATGACTATTAAAATTTCGTCTCCCTTCACGATCTGAATAATTTCTTTTGTCTCGTCATCTCGTCATATATTACTTTAATCTCTTCGTCATCTGCGGATTAGTTGGCATATAAACTTGTATTTACTATGGTGGGCTTGGGCTTCGTTTCTATCTTGGCTACAATAATGCGTACATTACGCTGTTCGTAGTAGCTTACCCGCGCTCCTATTTTTTTATTCATTATTAAAGCTACTCCTGCATTACCCCTGTTTTATTTTGTATTTATTAAGTGTGTATTCAACTGACCAGAATTTTTTTCCCTCCTGACACCGAACTTCACTAATTCCCACTATATCTAACTTTAACCTATCCATTGCCCTTTTTAAATTTTCTAACCTACCTGCCCGATTAAGGGATCTGACATTCCAAGCTCCGGTCCGCAGAACGCCAGTTTTCTTTCTCCTGATAACGATGTCCTCCTGAGTAGTCCCCGCCCGGAGATCCGAATGGGGGCCTATTTAACCTACGGAATATTGTACCCAAGATGACGCCATCATCATTTAACCATACAGTAAAGCTGCATGCCCTCGGGAAAAATTGCGGCTGTAGTTTCCCCTTGCTTTCAGCCGTTCGCAGAATGAGCATAGCAAGGCCGTTTTGGTTAGTGTTACAATGCCAGATCAGTCAATCAACGAGACTGTTGTCCCTACAACTACTGAAAAGGCTGCTGCCCCTCTTCAGGAACCACACGTTTGTCTAGCCTCTCATCAGATACCCCTCGGTTGTGGTTGCACCTACGGTAGGGTTATCTGTATCACAGAAGCACGCAAGCGTCCTCACCAACGGCCAAGTCCATGGTTCATGGGGGAAAAGATTTAAGTGTTCGTTTTTCTCGCGCGCTCTTTGAGAGTAAAACAGTAGATAAATAGCTTGAAGGTTGTTCGATGAACCCTCTGCCAGGCACTTACCTGTGAAGTGCAGAGTAGTCATGTAGATGAAGATGTATGAATGACAGAAAGAAATGTTCCTCATTTGCCTGCAGAAACTTCTCATTTATATACTACGAGGAAGGGAACGATTATTTATTTAGTCTTCTGACTTTTTCGTTGTACCGTGCTCGCAATGCATTGTGTAATGGGGAAAACGAGTTGCGTTTGACTATTTGTGTTATCTCCGTACCGGTAGGGGTATGCTTCGCCTCAGCAGGGCTAGTACCGCCGTCCTCGGGCGTATATACGACGAGTGGAGATTCCTGGAACTGGCACTGACAAATGCCTCTCTGCCTGGAGCTGCCGCTCGGTGGCTGAGAGGGCCGAAATATCAACAGTCTGAGGCCTGAAGAAGATGGCGTCTCATCCATCAGCAGCGTCAAGAGTCTCGACTGCCCGGTCCTGGCACAATTTTTTTTTTTTTTATTTACTGCTGCTATAAATCAAACATGAAAAGTAAATGCACAGGCCGTATAACTTTCATTTGCAGTGGAAATACAGCATCTATAGTAGATATAGCTGCAAAAACTTACAATGGCATAAAGTCTCAGGGAGTAAGTGGGATCAGCTGAAACATTTTCTCCAAAATTTCAGTAAATTACCGTGAGCCTTTGCTGTAGTAGCATAGTGCCACATGAAGGCAGTACTTAATGAATAACCAGGAGATTTAGAACTGACTGTCACATTTTTTATCAGTGCACAGCAGCACAATAATGCTTAAGAGATTGTACCAGTGGCAACAAGGAAACATTTTGCGTTGTACAGACCAACCATATGTGTAACATGATCGTATTCATTGAGTCTTATAGAAAAATTTCACTAAGGGAAATTTTATTCCATGTTAATAAAGTAAGATACCAAAGAATTTTTCTTAACCGTTAGTGTTCACTTCTGAGACATACATAATGCACCCAGCAAAGTTTTTTTATTTATGAAATCAAAGTCGTATAAGAACTCAACGGCAGATATTGAAACCTTTTAACAATAATCCACGTTACACCAGTGCTTCCCCCCTTTATTACCTTGTTTCATAGGAAATATTTCCTTATTATATCTCGAAATCTGATGTGTTTCAGCGCGGTTGCAACATATAGCATTGAGGGAGAGCAGTGTGTTATTCAGGACTATTAATGCTTCCCTTAGATCGTCACACTAGTTCTGTACACACATTAAAGAGACAAATTAAAGGCTCAAAGTTGGTCTGTTACTTTCTCAATTACATCTAATAATACTGGTAAAATCATTACAATATGTATAAGAAACTTATCGCTTCTTTCAATAACACTCAGTTGTTCACGGGCTAAGACAAATAAACTACTGGCCATTAAAATTGCTACACCACGAAGATGACGTGCTACAGACGCGAAAATTAACCGACAGGAAGAAGATGCTGTGATATGCAAATGATTAGCTTTTCAGAGCATTCACTCAAGGTTGGCGCAGGTGGCGACACCTACAACGTGCTGACATGAGGTAAGTTTCCAACCGATTTCTCATATACAAACTGCAGTTGACCGGCGTTACCTGGTGAAATGTTGTTGTGATGCCTCGTGTAAGGAGGAGAAATGCCTACCATCACGTTTCCAAATTTGATAAAGGTCGGATTGTAGCCTATCGCGATTGCGCTTTATCGTATCGAGACATTGTTGCTTGCGTTGGTCGAGATTCAATGACTGCTAGCAGAATATGGAATCGGTGGGTTCAGGAGGGTAATATAGAACGCCGTGCTGGTTCCCAACGGCCTCGAATCACTAGCAGTCGAGATGACAGGCATCTTATCCGCATGGCTTTAACGGATCGTGCAGCCACGTCTCGATCCCTGAGTCAACAGACGGGGACGTTTGCAAGACAACAACCATCTGCACGAACAGTCCGACGATGTTTGCAGCAGCATGGACTATCAGCTCGGAGACCATGGCTGCGGTTACCCTTGACGCTGCATCACAGACAACAGCGCCTGCGATGGTGTACTCAACGACGATCCTGGGGGTACGAAAGGCAAAACGTCATATTTTCGGATGAATTCAGGTTCTGTTTACAGCATCACGATTGTCGCATCCGTGTTTGGCGACACCGCGGTGAACGCACATTGGAAGCGTGTATTCGTCATCGCCATACTGGCGTATCACCCGGCGTGATGGTATGGGGTGCCATTGGTTACATATCTAGGTCACCTCTTGTTCGCATTGAATGCACTTTGAACAGTGGACGTTACATTTCAGATGTCTTACGACCCGTGGCTCTACCCTTCATTATATCCGTGCGAAACCCTACATTTCAGCAGGATAATGCACGATACAGAAAATGTTCGACTGCTGCCCTGGCCAGCACATTCTCCAGATCTCTCACCAATTGAAAACGTCTGGTCAATGGTTGCCGAGCAACTGGCTCGTCACAATACGCCAGTCACTACTCTTGATGAACTGTGGTATCGTGTTGAAGATGCATGGGCAGCTGTACCTGTACACGCCATCCAAGCTCTGTTTGACTCAATGCCCAGGCGTATCAAGGCCATTATTAAGGCCAGAGGTGGTTGTTCTGGGTACTGATTTCTGAGGATCTACGCATCCAAATTGCGTGAAAATGTAAGCACATGTCAGTTCTAGTATAATATATTTGTCCTATGAATACCCGTTTACATCTGCATTTCTTCTTGGTGTAGCAATTTTAATGGCCAGTAGTGTAGATACGAGCGAGACACTCTGCAATATTTCTCAAGTTGGTCGTATCATATACACGGCTACTTATGTTTACACAGCCATTTTCAAGCGTTTACCTGCAATATCAATAAGAAAGTTGTAATAGGAACAAATTGAAAATCATATTTATCTTATTGAAAAGTCAAACATTTACGTCAGAAGGCCAGCTGACAATTGAAGAGTGGAAACTGAAAGGGTTCTATTATTTTTTTCACGAAATGCCATTTCAGTGCCGTTGTGGTCCCAGTACTCTGTTGCAAGTCGTAAACTTGATCAAAGGGTCAAACTATGGAGACAATGAAACATGCTTTGGTAGATGGGGCATGCACCTTGTGTTAAGCTGTGCTTCGCCCTGGTGTTCCAGAATTTAATAGATATGAGAACTGGATTTTATTGACTACAGTTCTATTAGTTAAAAACCTAATGCTGTATTTTTGTGTTTCTGTTATCACAAGTAATACCTAATGCCTTAGTATAAATGACACTTAGAACAAAAACTTTCTTTCTATTACTTTGTCGGAAGCAGACATTTTTGAGAACATGACTGGGTACAGAATACAAATTGATTCTTGCAAAGAAGAAAGTAGCAACCGGCCACTTTAAAGAGTGCTGTTTATTTACATACAAAGCACCGTTAACAGTTTCGAACCGAAAGGGTCATCTTCAAAGTGCCGTTCACGTTTATATTACATTATTTGTTGCTTCCGTTAGTCCTTGGACAAAAACCTAAAAATTAATGTAAAAAATCAGAAATATAATTTAAACGTTAAGAGCCGTCTTCTGATGAACCTATCGGTTCGAAACCGGTAGAAACGCTATTTTGTGTAAATAAATAAACTTATTAGCATAGATTGGTTGCTGTTTTCTTCTTTGCAAGTATCAGCTGTGAGAACTTTCCTATTAGCACTTAGAACTAGTCAGATTCCTGGTATGACGCTTGGATAGTTCTTAATAAATATTACTTTTAGCAGTAATGCGGTGAACAGCACAGTTATATGGTATCAGAATAACTTCTCAGTTATTTGGGTTCAAATAAGTTACGTGCAAACGGATGTACACTGGTTTTTCAGTCTAGTGCCAAATATTAAATTTGTCGTTGACATCGTATTTTATTTCCAGTCTTCAGTTGTAGCTGCGTATTTCGGTACCAGAACTGGCGCCAAAAATTAGAACCAACGGGTGTCCTGAGCTGATATAGTGTGCATTATGGAACATCACATCATCAAGAGTTTGTGTGAAGTTTGGAAGGCAGCAGACGAGGTACTGGCGGAATTAAACCTGTGAGGACGGGTCGTGGGTCGTGGTTGGGTAGCTCAGATGATAGAGCACTTGCCCGCGAAAGGCGAAGGTCCCGAGTTCGAGTCTCGGTCCGGCACACAGTTTTAATCTGCCAGGAAGTTTCATATCAGAGCACACTCAACTGCAGAGTGAAAATTTCATTGTGGAAACATCCCCCAGGCTGTGGCGAAGCCATGTCTCCGTAATATCCTTTCTTCCAGGAGTGCTCGTTCTGCAAGGTCCGCAGAAGAGCTTCTGTGAGGTTTGGAAGGTAGGAGACGAGGTACTGGCGGAATTAAAGCTGTGAGGACGGGTCGTTAGTCGTGCTTGGGTAGGTCAGTTGGTAAGGCACTTGCCCGCGGAAGGCAAAGGTCCCGAGTTCGAGTCTCGGTCCGGCACACAGTTTTAGTCTGCGAGGAAGTTTCATCTCATAACTGCTTACCTTTACAAGAAGCACACATAACCGAAACGAAACAGGAACATAACAGAGCGAACGTAAAATAACGTCAGAATTCACTGTCGAGAAAAAGAGTACTACATCCTCTTATAGGTTTCCACTTCACTCAAGATCTATTGTTGCAACATTGCATACAAGGTGTGATTCAGAAGTTTGAAGACTGATTCATTTCTGCGTTGGGGAGCGCGCACGGACCGGTTCCGCTGGGTGGTGGAAGTAGTTGGGGGTCTCAGGGAACGGACTGATGCTGAGGCAGTTGCCTCCAGAACCCTGGAGAGTGCGCATCGCTTGCAGCGTGACTGCGTGTCATTGACCTCGGTCGTAAAGTGGGAGAGGCGAAAATGGGTAGCACCTGGAGCAGCGTTATGCGATTAAGTTTTGCATGCGACTGAACAAAACCGCCACGGAGACTCTCGGTATGATTCAAGAGGTCTTTAAGGAAGAAGCCATGACCCGTGCAATGGTTTTCATGTGGCACAAACGTTTCAAAGACGACCGCGAGAATGTTGATGACGGCTACTGCTCTGGGAGGCCCTCATCAAGCCGAATGGATCAAAATGTCGAGAGAGTGCGGGAACTTTTAAACAATGACCGTCGTCTTAGTACTAGACTAATTGCCGATAGACTGGCGCTCAGTAAGAGTACGGTGTGGAGGATTGTGACGGAGAATTTGATGTTGCGAAAAGGGTGTGCCAAACTGGTGCCAAAAGTTTTGTCGGTGGAACAGAAGAAACGGCGCATGGTCGTTTTCGAGGAAACGCTCCAACGGTTGAATGTTGATCCGAACCTTTCGGAGAAAGTAGTTACTGGTGATGAGACCTGGGTCTACAAGTACGATCCTCAGTCAAAGCGTCAAAGCTCAGAATGGCACACTGCTTCCTCTCCGAAGCCCAAGAAAGCTTATGGTAAAGGAGTGATTTACAAGGAGTTTGTTGCTCGTGGACAGACTGTCACAGCTGACTTTTACGCTGGAGTGCTCCGCTGCTTGAGGGATAGAGTTCGCCGCGTCCGCTCGGCGATCAAGGGCGATTAGATTCTCCACCACGACAACGCGCCCGCTCACACGTCGCGCGCCGCTGCCGAAGTTTTGGTCAAGTTCAATGTGACAACACTGCCGCAGCCACCCTACAGCCCCGACTTGGCTCCAAGTGACGATTTCCTCTTCCCCCGAATCAAGACAGGCTAAAAGGGAAGCGATTCAATGGCATAGACGCAATCCAGCAGGCTTCGACGAGAGTCCTTGACAGCATGATGCCCAAGGCCTTCCAGAAGGGCTACGAACAGTGGAAGACGCGCTGGCAGCGTTGTGTTGATGCTAAAGAATCATATTTTGAAGAACTTTAGTCCGTTGTACTTAAATGTCCAATAAATATCTAGTTGTGAGTTATATCTCGTAAGTTTTGAATCACATTCTGTATGAGAAACACGAAATTATTTCATTTACACATAAATAGCTCAAGCGGATCTAAGGTACCAGGTATCAACCCATGTCAAAATACCCATATTAGCAAATTAGCAAGTGGCGACAATGCAGGCGCTGACTCTGACATCCAGTCGATCTTGCAGATGGCCAATACTGTCCTGGGATACGTTCCGCCACGGCTGCTCGACCTCTTCACGTAGTTCAGTAAGAGTTGTTGGTTGGCGAGTCGCACGAGAGTCACTTCTCGTACCATCATACCTCACACGTGCTCGGTTGGAGACAAGTCCTGAGATTGTGCAGGCCAAGTAAGTTGTTGCACGTCTTGCAGAGCACGTTGAGTCTCACGGGCAATGTGTGAGTCTAACAACGTTCTTCACGAGCAGAACGTTGTTTAGTGTCCCCTTCAGAAACACCAAAGGTGGACGAAGTTCATCGCACTTCAGACCATAAGTGCTGGAATGGTGCCAGTGTGTTCAAACGGCTCTCAGCACTATGGGACTTAACATCTGAGCTCATCATTCCCTAGAACTTAGAACTACTTAAACCTAACTAACCTAAGGACATCACACACATCCATGCCCACGGCAGGATTCGAACCTGCGACCGTAGCGGTCGCGCGGTTCCCGACTTTAGCGCCTAGAACCGCTCGGCTACTCCGGCCGGCTGGGGCCAGTGTGTCTTGGACGAAGGCACTCTAAAATACAGCTCTGACCAGGTCTACGTACTCGCAGACGATCATCATTTGCGTTCAGGCAGAACCTGTTTTCATCGCTGGAGAAAAAAAATGGTTCAAATGGCTCTGAGCACTATGGGACATAACTTCTGAGGTCATCAGTCCCCTAGCACTTAGAACTACTTAAACCTCAACAACCTAAGGACAACACACACATCCATGCTCAAGGCAGGATTCAAACCTGCGACCGTAGCGGTCGCGCGGTTCCCGACTTTAGCGCCTAGAACCGCTCGGCTACTCTGGCCGGCTGGGGCCAGTGTGTCTTGGACGAAGGCACTCTAAAAGACGGCTCTCACCAGGTCTCGCAGACGATCATCATTTGCGTTTAGGCAGAATCTGTTTTCATCGCTGGAGAAAAAAATGATTCAAATGGCTCTGAGCACTATGGGACTTAACATCTGTGGTCATCAGTCCCGTAGAACGTAGAACTACTTAAACCTAACTAACCTAAGGACATCACACACATCCATGCACGAGGCAGGATTCGAACCTGCGACCGTAGCAGTCGCGCGGTTCCCGACTTTAGCGCCTAGAACCGCTTGGCCACCGCGGCCGACTCATCGCTGGAGACCAAGGGGCGCCATTCCATTTTCCAAGTTATCCTCTGTCGCAACATTCGAGACCATGCATTTCGATGCTGCGGCGTGAGTGGAAGACGGGCTGGAGGTTTGTGTGCCTGCAGTCCCACTGCTGATAACCGTTTCACAACAGTTCGTCGTTGCACGTCTGGGCTCACAAGCGCTCTTATTTGTGCTGTGGTTGCTATAAGATCTGCCACTGCTGCACTTAGAATACGAAAATCCTCGCTGGCGTCTGTGCTGCGTGGACATCTAGAACCTCGTCTACGGGTGTGAGAACGTTCAAGTGACCACTGATAACAGTATCGTGGCACAACTGACGCAGCACAAGCAACTTGTGGACCACCGCACCACTCGGAAGGCCATAATTCGACTCCTTTCAAACTCGCTCAGTTGGCTGGAAGAAGCACGAGTGCGTCTCAGTGGCATGGTTGCGTGCTTGCTTCACACATCTGCATCGATCTGACCCTTCTGGCTGTGAGTTTTCCTATTAAAGGGCAGACACAGACGGCGCTCTGATAGCTACACAACTATGCTATCTCTTAGTGGAAAACATTGAAACCATTACGAGTACATCTACTATTCTCCAGGTGACATATGCCATGACTGGATCAAAATCGATGTCGTCTTTCTAGCTGTACTAATTGTTTTTCTGGCAGTGTGGCTTCCCAGCAGAAAGGTCTCACAGGCATGAAAGCAGCAGTTAATGCAAACGAAATGTCGTTGCTGATTTAGAAAATATCCATTAATTTATGGTGTGAAGTAGCTGGACAAAGAAAAACTCGGGACCAAAAACAGTCCGGCGAGCTGCATAATGGCGTATTGGGCCATCTACGAACGTAATAAAACAGCGATATTGCGTGCATGGATTGTACAAGTCCTTGTCAGGTGTCCCGGAGATCATGTACGCCAAGGTCAATCATTTCCCGTAAATTACAGGCCGTTTGTTTGTACACATAGAGAGGGCTCCTTGTATAGGGTTCATATCAAGCGACTTTGGTTACCAAGGCATCAGTATGAGTTCGAAATCACACTCCTCAAACCACAGTAACACGATTCTGGCTTTATAGTTGGACAGTTAGTTTGCTGGAGCATTCTATAGCAGTCGGGAAAGACATGAAGCTTGCGGGGATGCAGATGGTCTGTGTTAATGGCCACGTAGTCCACAGCTCTCATTCAGTCTTTGATCAACTACCAAAGGTCCTATGGAAGCCCAGGTGAATGTCCCGTATAGCATAATAACACTCCCTCCGGCCTGCATCGGTGGCGGCGTGCATGTTAAGAGCCGCCGTTTGCTTGTATTAATACATGTCCTGACACGACCATCAACCCAGTGTTAAAGGGAACGTGAGTCATCCGAACAGCCAACACGTTTCCACTGATGCACAACTCAATCTCAATGATACCGTTCCCACTGCAATCGCAGCTAACGTGGTCGTTGGTTTTAACATGGCGACGCCCAGATGTCGTCTATTGCGGATCTCCACGATGAACGACATGTGCTGAACGACGTGCTCTATACATTTATTCCCGTATCAGTAATGTACGCTGTCATCATACACTATGTGATAAAAATATCCGGACACCACCAAAAACATGCATTTTTCGTATTAGTTGCATTGTGCTGCCACCTACTGCCAGGTACTCCGTATCAGCGACTTCAGTAGTCACTAGACATCGTGAGAGAGCAGAATGGGGCGCTCCGCGAAACTCACGGACTTATAACGTGGTCAGGTCATTGAGTGTCATTTGTGTCATACGTCTATACGCGAGATTTCCACACTCCTAAACATTCCTAGGTCCACTGTTCAAATGGCTCCAAGCACTATGGGACTTAAAATCTGAGGTCATCTGTCCGCTAACCTAGACTTCAATTACTTACACCTAACTAACCTAAGGACATCACACACATCCATGCCCGAGGGAGGATTCGAATCTGCGACTGTAGCAGCAGCGCGGTTCCGGACTGAAGCGCTTAGAACCGCTCGGCCACAGCTGCCGGCATAGGTGCACTGTTTCCGATGTGATAGTGAAGTGGAAACTTGAAAGGACACGTAGAGGCTGACTTCGTCTGTTGAACGACAGAGATCGCCGATATCTGAATAGGCTCGTAATGTGTAACAGGCAGAAATCTATCCATCCCATCACACAGGAACTGCAAACTGCATCAGGGTCCACTGCAAGTACTACGACAGTGAGTCGGGAGGTGAGAAAACTTGGATTTCATGGTCGAGCGGGTACTCGTAAGCCACACATCAGCTCTGAGGGATGAAGTAGTGAGGACAGCAGAGGATCAAGTGGGTAAAAAGACGAGGGCTAGATGAAATCCTTGGGTAACAGAAGAAATATTGAATTTAATTGATGAAAGGAGAAAATATAAAGACGCAGTAAATGAAGCAGGCAAAACGGAATACAAACGTCTCAAAAATGAGATCGACAGGAAGTGCAAAATGGCTAAGCAGGGATGGCTAGAGGACAAATGTAAGGATGTAGAGGCATATATCACTACGGGAAAGACAGATACTGCCTACAGGAAAATTAAAGAGACCTTTGGAGAAAAGAGAGCCACTTGCATGAATATCAAGAGCTCAGATGGAAACTCAGTACTAAGCAAAGAAGGGAAAGCAGAAAGGTGGAAGGAGTATATAGAGGGTCTATACAAGGGCTGTGTACTTGAGGACAATATTATGGAAATGGAAGAGGATGTAGATGAAGATGATATGGGAGATACGATACTGCGTGAAGAGTTTGACAGAGCACTGAAAGACCTGAGTCGAAACAAGGCCCAGGGACTAGACAACATTCCATTGGAACTACTGACAACCTTGGGAGAGCCAGTCCTGACAAAACTCTACCATCTGGTGAGCAAGATGTATGAGACAGGCGAAATACCCTCAGACTTCAAGAAGAATATAATAATTCCAATCCCAAAGAAAGCAGGTGTTGACAGATGTGAAAATTACCGAATTATCAGTTTAATAAGTCACAGCTGCAAAATACTAACGCGAATTCTTTACAGACGAATGGAAAAACTGGTAGAAGCGGACCTCGGTGGAGATCAGTTTGGATTCCGCAGAAATGTTGGAACACGTGAGGCAATACTGACACTACGACGTATCTTAGAAAATAGATTAAGGAAAGGCAAATCCACATTTCTAGCATTTGTAGACTTAGAGAAAGCTTTTGACAATGTTGACTGGAATACTCTCTTTCAAATTCTATAGGTGGCAGGGGTAAAATACAGGGACCGAAAGGCTATTTTCAAATTGTACAGAAGCCAGATGGCAGTTATAAGAGTCGAGGGGCATGAAAGGGAAGCAGTGGTTGGGAAGGGAGTGAGACAGGGTTGTAGCCTCTCCCCGATGTTATTCAATCTGTATATTGAGCAAGCAGTAAAGGAAACAAAAGAAAAATTCGGAGTAGGTATTAAAGTCCATGGAGAAGAAATAAAAACTTTGAGGTTCGCCGATGACATTGTAATTCTGTCAGAGACAGCAAAGGACTTGGAAGGGCAGTTGAATGGAATGCACAGTGTCTTGAAAGGAGGATATAAGATGAACATCAACAAAAGCAAAACGAGGATAATGGAATGTAGTCGAATTAAGTCGGGTGATGCTGAGGGAATTAGATTAGGAAATGAGACACTTAAAGTAGTAAAGGAATTTTGCTATTTGGGGAGCAAAATAACTGATGATGGTCGAAGTAGAGAGGATATAAAATGTAGACTGGCAATGGCAAGGAAAGCGTTTGTGAAGAAGAGAAATTTGTCAAAATCGAGTATAGATTTAAATGTCAGGAAGTCGTTTCTGAAAGTATTTGTATGGAGTGTAAATAGTTGGGACAAGAAGAGTATAGAAGCTTTCGAAATGTGGTGCTACAGAAGAATGCTGAAGATTAGATGGGTAGATCACATAACTAATGAGGAGGTATTGAATAGAATTGGGGAGAAGAGGAGTTTCTTTGACAAGAAGAAGGGACCGGTTGGTAGTACATGTTCTGAGGCATCAAGGGATCACAATTTTAGCATTGGAGGGCGGCGTGGAGGGTAAAAATCGTAGAGGGAGACCAAGAGATGAATACACTAAGCAGATTCAGAAGGATGTAGGTTGCAGTAAGTACTGGGAGATGAAGAAGCTTGCACAGGATAGAGTAGCATGGAGAGCTGCATCAAACCAGTCTCAGGACTGAAGACAACAACAACAACATTGTCGCTACAATGATGCCCTTTCGTGTTTTCTCCGCTTATATACTTTCTTTACCGTGACACTTGCGGGCAAGATGACCACTCGGCTTTCAATGGCCATGACGTCTCACGTGGTCCAGCCACATTAATGTGACCACTGCCTGTCTTCGACGTCAACACGCAATAACCATTCACAGACGGCAATTCGTGTTGTGTTGGGGGGGGGGGGGGAGGGGGGGAGCGAAAAGCAGAGCAGGCGTTGTCGGTATACAGAAATGGAGCGATTTATATGACATGCAAAAGACATGATTATTGGCTTTCGGGCCAAGAGTGGAAACATTTCCCAGGAGTCTAAGTTTGCAAACTGTTCGCGTACCGCTGTGGTTAAAGTATACTGACCTCCCAACTCAGACACATACCCGGCTCATACAATAATAAATAGTGTTAACTTCAATTTACCCTCGGTATGTTGGGCAAAATACGTGTTTAATTCCGGAAGTACGCTTAAATGATCGTTCGAATGTGTTCTAAACGCATTTTCTAAATATTTATTTCGAGCAGTTAGTTCATAGGCCCACGCAAATAGTAAATGGTTGTGAAAGTAGACTTCACCTCTTAGCAAACAAATAATCCTGAACTAATAGCAAGCCCCAAAACGGGTACAGGAATAAGTGAACGCATGGTTGTCGTAGCGAGACTGAATATTTTAACTCCCAAAGTCTCCAAAACTAAACGAAAAATATACCTGTTCAGGAAAGCAGATAAAAATTCACTTGACGCCTTCCTGAGAGAGAATCTCCACTCCTTCCAAATTAACAATGTAAGTGTAGACCAGATGTGTCTCTAATTCAAAGAAATAGTGTCGGCAGCAATTGAGAGATTTATACCAAAAAAATTAACAGACGACGGAGCTGATGCGCGTTGGTACACAAAACGGGTCAGAACACTGTTGCAGAAGCAGCGAAACAAACATGCCAAATTTAAATGAACGCAAAATCTCCAGAATTGGCGATGTTTTACAGAAGCTCGAAATTTAGCGCGGACTTCAGTGCGAAATGCCTATAATAGTTTGCACAACGAAACTTTGTCTGGAAACCTGGCAGAAAATCCAAACAGATTCTGGTCGTATGTGAAGTATGTTAGCGGCAAGAAACAATCAATGCCTTCTCTGCGCGATAGCAATTGAGATACTATCGATGACAGTGCTACTAAAGCACTGTTACTAAACACAGCCTTCCGAAATTTGTTCACCAAAGAATACGAAGTAAATATTCCAGAATTCGAATCAACAACAGTTGCCAAAATATATAACTTAGAAGCAGATATTCTCGGAGTAGTGAAGCAAATTAAATCAATAAAAGCAAATCTTCTGGTCCCGACTGTATACCAGCTAGGTTCGTTAAAGAGGCAATAGCTGCCTGCGTATATAACAATCATATACAACAGCTCGCTCGACGAAAGATCCGTATGTAAAGACTGTAAAGTTGCAAGGGTCACACCAATATTCAAGGTAGGCAGTACGAATAATCAACTACATTACAGGCACATATCGTTAATATCGATATACAGCGGGATTCTGGAACATATATTGTGTTCGAACGTTATGAATTACCTCGAAGAAAACGGTCTATTGACACACAGTCAACAAGGGTTTAGAAAACATCGTTTTTGTGAAACACAACCAGCTCTTTATTCGTATGAAGTGTTGAGTGCCATTGAAAAGGGATTTCAGATCGATTCCCTATTTCTGGATTTCCAGAAGGCTTTTGACACTGTACCACACAAGCGGCTTTTAGTGAAATTGCGTGCTTATGGAATATCGTCTCAGTTATGTGACTGGATTCGTGATTTCCTGTCAGAGAGGTCACAGTTGATAGTAGTTGATGGAAAGCCATCGAGTAAAACAGAAATAATTTTTGACGTTCCTCAGGGCAGTGTTATAGGCCCTCTGCTGTACCTTACCCATGTAGACTACCTGGGAGATAATATGACCAGCCTTCTTAGATTGTTTGCAGATGATGCTGTGGTTTATCGTCTAGTAAAGTCATCAGAAGATCAAAATAAATTCCAAAACGATTTAGAAAAGATATCTGTATGGTACGAAAATTGGCAGTTGACCCTAAATAATGAGAAGTGTGAGATTATCCACATGAATGCTAAAAGGAATCCGTTAAACTTCGTCTACACGATAAATCAGTCAAAGCTAAGGGTCATAATTCAACTAAATACATAGGAATTACAATTACGAACAACTTAAATTGGAAAGAACACATAGGAAATGTGCGGAAGCTGAACTGAAGGCTGCACTTTATTGGCAGGCCATTTAGAAGATGCAACAGGTCTACTAAAGAGACTGCCTACACTGCGCTCGTCCGTCCTCTTTCGGAGTATTGCTGCACGTTGTGGGATCTTTACCAGATGGGATCAATGGAGTACATCGAGAAAGTGCAAAGAAGAGCAGCACGTTCTGTATTATAGCGAAATAGGGGAGAGAGTGTCTCTAAAATGATACGGGATTTGTGGTGGACATAATTGAAATACAGCCGTTTTTCGTTGTGGCGGAATTTTCTCACGAAATTTTAGTCACCAACTTTTTCCTACGAATGAGAAAATATTTTGGTGACGCCGACCTGCATAGGCAGCAACGATCATCGTAACTAAATAATGGAAATCAGAGATAGCATGGAAAGTTAGAGGTGTTCTTTTTTTCCGCACGCTGTTCGAGATTAGAATAACAGAGAATTATTGTGAAAGTGGTTTGATGAACCCTCTGCCAGGCACCTAAGTGTGGCAGGTACATAGTGCATGACAAAACGGTGCCATCCAAAACTGGCACAGAGGGAACTGTGGTGCACCACGGACAATACATGACAGTGTCTGTTCTTTCGGACATGTCCGAAAGAACAGACACCATATCCATATAAATATTTATAATTCTGGGATTACCGGCCATGACCTTCCTCTTCTGTGCGGATGCACACATATTACCCGAACTCTTACGGGACTTGGTAAGAAAGCCTTCCACGAGTAATGAGTGTGTTTGGTAGGGACACTACAATGTAGTGTGTGGACATATAAGGTGACAATGTGGGTCTCACGGGAGGCGTGCGTGAGATAGTCCCTGCAGTCGCACTATCATCTGTGTCCTCGGTGGCTCAGAAGGGTAAAGCGTCTGCCATGTAATAAGGAGATTCCGGTTCCGAGTCCCGGTCGGGGCACACATTTTCACCTGTCCCCGTTGATATACCGGGTGATCAAAAAGTCAGTATAAATTTGAAAACTTAATAAACCACGGAATAATGTAGATAGAGAGGTACAAATTGACACGCATGCTTGGAATGACGTGGGGGTATATAAGAATTTATAAAAAGTATTGGTAGACGCGTGAAAGATCTCTTGCGCGCGTCGTTTGGTGATGATCGTGTGCTCAGCCGCCACTTTCTTCATGCTTAGCCTCCTAAGTCCCCAGACCTCAGTCCGTGTGATTATTGGCTTTGGGATTACCTGAAGTCGCAAGTGTATCGTGATCGACCGACATCTATAGGGATGCTGAAAGGCAACATCCGACGCCAATGCCTCACCCTAAATCCGGACATGCTTTACAGTGCTGTTCACAACATTATTCCTGGACTATAGCTATTGTTGGGGAATGATGGTGGACATATTGGCCATTTCCTGTAAAGAACGTCATCTTTGCTTTGTCTTACTTTGTTATGCTAATTATTGCTATTCTGATCAGATGAAGCGCACATTTGTCGGACATTTTGAGAACTTCTGTATTTTGTTGGTTCTAGTAAAATCCCATGTCATTCCAAGCTCGTGTGTCAATTTGTACCTCTCTATCTACATTATTCCGTGATTTATTCAGTTTACAAATTTATACTGACTTTTTGATCACCCGGTATATCAACGCCCGTCACAAGCGCAAGGTATTAATATATAATTCTAATTTCATTCATGACACGGGTGAACGACAGCTGCGGAGGCGTGTACGGGCGAACAGATGTGCAACTGTCGAGCAACTGACCGCCCGGATAAACCAACGTGTCCTCAGCGACCGTTGAACGAAGACTGTTGCGTAGCAGACCTCTGGTTCATACACCCATGATGACTGCCGTTTCTCGGTGGCGAAGTCCGGAATTTGCGAGGTAATACCGCAAATGTACGTCCATTGAGTGGCGACAGGCGTCGTTTCCAGATGTATCACGTTTCATACTCCGTCGGACAGTTGGCCGTTGGCGTCTAAGGCGTGGAATGTCTGAAAGCAAATGCCATGCAACAATATTGTGGTCTGGGGAATGTGTTCGTGACATTCGCTGGGTGATCCAGTCATTCTGGAAGACACAATGGATCAACACAAGTATGCATTCATCCTTGGAGACCATATCCACCCCCACATTCAGCACTATGGTATCTACAAGAAGGACATCGTAACGTATGTGCTTGCTTCGGAGAGTACCAGGGTGTTAAACATACTCCTCTGGCCATAAGCTCCCCGGATTCAAACCCAGTCGAGAATTTGTGGGACCACCCCGATCTGGCTGTTCACGCCATGGATCCTCAACCTCAAATTTCGCACAGCTGGCCTTGGCACTGGAATAAGCATGGCTCCACATCCCAGTCTGTACCTTTCAGAACTGTTGTATTTTCCTGGTGGATTGTAATGACACTGTAATATTTGCCTTGTATATGCCGAACGAATAAATAAAATAAGAACCTCAATGACTCTTTTCCTACTGTTTCTTTTCTTCTGCTTGTGCCTTTGTTCCCGCGGATACGCAGGGTCGGCATCCTTAATCAGATGTGGCAATGTTAGTTGAAGGGGTGGCCGGATGCCCTTCCTGCTGCCACCATGTACTCCCCGGGAAGGAATTAGTGTACCACAACTGCCTGCGACTAGTCTAATCCCTGGAATAATGCGAAAGTGTTCAGATGTCTGCGAGCCGTGTAACTGAGGCGGGACGTGGGGACCAGCCCGGTATTCACCTAGGGGGTGTGTGGAAAACCGCCTAAAAACCACATCCAGGCTGGCCGGCACACGGCCCTCGTCATTAATCTGCCCAGCGCATTCGATCTGGGACTGGCGCGCCTACCCGAGTCCAGGAAGCAGCGCCTTAGCGCTCTCGGCTAACCTGGCGGGAATTCTTTTCTTACTGTCTGCACTACAAAATTTGTTTATTCAGGATTTCGACATTGGCCACATTATTTTTGGAAATGTGTGGTAAGATATTATGGGACCAAACAGCTGAGGTCATCGGCCCCTAAGCTTACACACTACTTAATCTAACTTAATCGATCTTACGCTACGGACAACACGCACACCTATGCCCGATGGACGACTCGAAACTCCGGCGGGAGGAGCCTTGTGGACCGTGACAGGACCCCTCACACCGCGCAGCTACCCAGCGCGGACATTAATCACTGGACAATGTACACTACTGGCCATTAAAATTGCTACACCAAGAAGAAATGCAGGTAATAAATGGGTATTCATTGGACAAATATATTATACTAGAATTAACATGTGATTACATTTTCACGCAATTTGGGTGCATAGATCCTGAGAAATCAGTACCCAGAATAACCACTTCTGGCCGTAACAACGGACCACCTCTGGGCGTAACAACGGCCTTGATACGCCTGGGCGTTCAGTCAAACAGAGCTTGGATGGTGTGTACAGGTACAGCTGCCCATGCAGCTTCAACACGATACCACAGTTCATCAAGAGTAGTGACTGGCGTATTGTGACGAGCCAGTTGCTCGGCCACCATCGACCAGACGTTTTCAGTTGGTGAGAGATCTGGAGAATGTGATGGCCAAGGCAGCAGTCGAACATTTTCTGTATCCAGAAAGACCCGTACAGGACCTGCAACGGGCGGTCGTGCATTATCCTGCTGAAATGTTGGGTTTCGCAGGGATCGAATTAAGGGTAGAGTCACGGGTCATAACACATCTGAAATGTAACGTCCACTTTTCAAAGTGCCGTCAATGCGAACAAGAGGTGACCGAGACGTGTAAGCAATGGCACCGCATATCATCACGCCGGGAAATATGCCATTATGGCGATGACCAATACACGCTTCCAATGTGCGTCCGCCGCGATGTCGCCAAACACGGATGCGACCATCATGATGCTGTAAACAGAACCTGGATTCATCCAAAAAAATTACGTTTTGCCATTCGAGCACCCAGGTTCGTCGTTGAGTACACCATCGCAGGGGCTCCTATCTGTGCTGCAGCGTCAAGGGTAACCGCAGCCATGGTCTCCTAGCTGATAGTCCATGCTGCTGCAAACGTAGTCGAACTGTTCGTGCAGATGATTGTTGTCTTGCAAACGTCCCCATGTGTTGACTCAGGGATCGAGACGTGGCTGCATGATCCGTTACAGCCACGCGGATAAGATGCCTGCCATATCGACTGCTAGTGATACGAGGCCGTTGGGATCCAGCACGGTATTCTGTATTACCCTCCTGAACCCACCGATTCCATATTCTGCTAACAGTCATTGGATCACGACCAACGCGAGCAGCAATGTCGCGATACGATAAACCGCAATCGCGACAGGCTACAATCCGACCTTTATCAAAGCCGGAAACGTGATGGCACGCATTTATCCTCCTTACACGGGGCATCACAACAACGTCTCACCAGGCAACGCCGGTCAACTGCTGTTCGTGTATGAGAAATCGATTGGAAACTTTCCTCATGTCAGCACGTTGTAGGTGTCACAGGCGCCAACCTTGTGTGAATGCTCTGAAAAGCTAATCATTTGCATATCACAGCATCTTCTTCCTGTCGGTTAAACTTCGCGTCTGTAGCACGTCATCTTCGTGGTGTAGATATTTTAATGGCCAGTAGTGTAGTTCATCAGTGCATAAAGCGAGCGACCCGCCGACATAGCGGAGTGTGTTAATATGCCTCTACTGCAATTAGCGGAGGCGTGCAGGCTTCACATCGAACCTGTCTGGTGGATGAAGTATGGGGTGGTAGAGCTGGTTGGCCTTGATGTGTTTTTCAGATGGTTTCCTACATCCAAGTAGATGAATACTGGGCTGCTACTCACATCCTTTCTCAGATACACGTTACGCAAACATTCACAAAATGGTCTCACACATGAACGTGTGACTTACTCTTGCTGCAGATGGAGGGGGTACATTAATTCTCTCCTGGGTGCTGGTGGTATCATCAGGAAGGGCACCCAACCACTGGCTGTTACCAACAACGGCTCAACCAATTTGAAAATGCCGGCACCATAGCACGTGGCACAAAGCAGGGAAGAAGAAGAAGATCAGTGTACATAGTGTCAAATCCGACTCTTAACTTCTGCTTTTTACGATTTACCTAAACGATCTGGTTGATGGTATTGACAGCGGCATTAGACTGTTTGCTGATGATGCTGTAGTCTACAGAAAAGTAGTATCACACGATAGTTGTGAACAAATCAATGAGGATTTGCAGAAAATAAATGCGTGGTGTAATGACTGGCAGTTATCTCTCAGTATTAGTCAGTGTAACCTACTGCGTATAACAAGGCGAAAATCCCCATTAATGTACAAGTACAAAATAAATGCCCAGACTTTGGAAGCGGTAACATCCGTCAAGTATTAGGGTGTGGCTATTGGAAATGATCTCAAATGGAATGATCAGATTACAGAAGTAACGGGCAAGGCGAACTCTAGATTGTGGTTTATTGGTGGAATCCTGAAGCGATGCAGTCCTTTAACAAAAGAAATTGCTTACAATATGTTAGTTCGTCCGGTCTTCGAGTATTGTTCGCCTGTAAGGGGCCCTCACCAGTTCGGTCTGATTCCAGAGATTGAGAAGGTCCAAGGAAGAGCGGCAAGATTCATGACTGGTACATTTAGCCATATGCGAGAGCGTTACAAATCTCATAGAGAGTTTGAAGTGGGACACACTTGTACATAGACGACGCGCTAAGCAGAAGGGGCTGCTCACTAAATGCCGAAATCCGATCTTCGCCGAGGATGTGGAGCATATATTATAACCACCAACTTTCAAATCGCGTAATGATCATCATTCAAATATAAGGGAAATAAGAGCTCGTACGGAGGCGTTCAGACAGTCGTTTTTCCCTCGCGCGATCCGCGAGTGGAACAGAGGGGGGGAAATATGACTTTGGCGCGAATTGTACCCTCCGCCACACACCGCTTGGTGGCTAGCGCAGTATGTATATAGATGTAGATGTAAGACTGTCGTAGTAAAGTTATCATTTACTGCTTTTTTTCATCCTAAACAAAAAATAATCTATGAATGAATGATGGAAAAACTCTGAAACAAAATTATATGTACCTTCCAACGGAGAAATTCTTGTTGGTTTTCTTTATTCTGCATTCTTAGATTTTCTCAAATATTTCTTGTAATGTTAAAGGTACATCGTGAGGGCTTGGCACAGTCGGGATAATCTCTGAATATGCTATCAGAAGCCACCCTAACAGAGTTCGGCTAGATACGCCATAAAGGAACACCGTATCTGGTTCTTCGACCCTGGTGCGAATTTTTGGAGAGTGGATAGGTTCAGCAGCAAGTTGTCGGATAACTACAGTTGGGTTTCAAGCGCACCAGTATACACACGAAATGCACCTGATGTACGAGTTCACTTATGCTAAGTCTGTATTACACGACACCTCTATCGACCGAGGTCTGCATTAGCACCCTAAGCGTACAAGGCTGGAATAGACCTATTACACAATACATCTAACGTGTAGGTCTGCACCACGACCCCAGTGATATGTATTCTGAACTACAGACTTGTCTACATCGTTGAGCGTAAAGTTGATATTTTTGTAAAGCTGCTTTTTACTCATACTGAAACGTCCGAGAGGTCTTCTCAGCCTTGCTTCACGTTTTCCCCATCGCCACGCCACGCTGTGTGAGCACGGGGAAGGGTAGAGGGGAGAACTGCTAACTCGCTGCATTTAAATGGCACTGCATACTATAGAAATTCTTGCAGTCCATCTGTGGCATGAATCAGCAAACAAGTATTTTTAATAGTATTAGTTGAAAACAGTCTTGGTGGCAATTTTAGTTTTTTTATTTATCAACTACGCGTTTCACCTTATTTAGGCATCTTCAGGCTGATCTTAATTTCGTATTTCTTGAGACGATCCTTTAGACAGTGTAGGCAATGGGCATCGTCGAGTACATCAGGCCAACATCGCCTTCGTTAAAGTCAGTAAATACTTTCTAGATGGACGTGAGTGGCTCCAAGACCTGCATAAGGCGTACACGTTCACAGGATCGTGTGCGCGTTATGCAGGTCTTGAAGCCACTCACGTCCACCTGCATTGCTGGCTTAACTACGCTTCGTCCTCCTTTGTTTGGGAGGGAAGAAAGTAAATACTCGAACTCGGGACCTTTGCCTTTCGCGGGCAAGTGCTCTACCATCTGAGCTACCCAAGCACGACTCGCGCCCCGTCCTCACAGCTTTACTTCCGCCAGTACCTCGTCTCCTACTTTCCAAACTTCACAGAAGCTCTCCTGTGAACCTTGCAGAACTAACACTCGTGGAAGAAAGGATATTGCGGAGACATGGCTTAGCCACACACAGTTTTAATCTGCCAGGAAGTTTCATGTCAGCGCACATTCCTCTGCAGAGTGAAAATCTCATTCTGGAATGTGTACTGACTAATCATTTACGTAGTATCATGTTTTTTCATGCACTAGTGTTGTTCACTTCAGTTCACGTGTAGCTCATTATGAAATATGAAGAAGTGTCAACCATCGTAGACTTATCTTTCTCGAATACCTAGAAATGTCGTTATTTAAGCTTTCATGTGACATGGTAAAAATTAATTGGTTTTTGTAAAATCACATGATTACATGTTTATGGGTATTCTGCAGTGAATAGGTGCTGGTAAATGTCACGGAGATATAATGCGACAATGCATATTTTCATTTTTCACTTGTCTTATGACCTTCGTATAAATATCCGTATAACTAAATTGTTTACTCGAGGTGCGGCCTGTTTCTTTATTTGGTGCCTGCTACTCTCGGCGTAATTTTCTTCTGCGCCGTGACGATGCACTGGTCGCTGAAAGAAAAATACCTTAAAACTTAAAACTAATTGGTTTACGTAGCTCGGTGGATACTGATACATTCCATACTTTGTTTAAATTCATAGACATTCGTTTATTATGTTACCCATTATGATCATCTACCCTACAAAGAAAATTGTTTGACATTTCTTACGGTATTTTGTCGTTTATCCTTAGCTTACACGTCTCGTATATTTTTTCGTAATGTTTCCTTTTGCTTGTAAATATGTTGTATGTAGCATACTATTCAATTAAGTTGCTGTGTACATATGTCAATAGGTTCCTTAGTTCTTAGATAGTAGATGCAATTGCTTACAATTTCCGTTTACTTTGTATTTAAGTTAGGTAGATGTACATGTCGCATTCCTATTTGGTTGCGCCTTCTGCCGGTCTGTCCCGCATGTGCACAGGTCAATGTCTCCCCTCCTGCTACTGACGTCAACTCGTATTGTTGAGCGCCGACAGTTGAGCCATAAGCTAATTTTGTTTATACTTTCGCTTCGCATGAAGCGGTGTATTACTTCGCATTGTTTTTGATTTTATGTTTACGTGTACAAATCAAGAAAACCACTTATGCCAATATACATTACTTTATCTTAAAATACACTCCAGAAGAAAAATTACTCCTAGAGTTTGTACACAATTATCTTGTGATAGAAAGTAAAAAATGATACCTAGCTTCACCATTCAATAAAAGCTGTTATATCTTTGTGAGGGTGGGGACACTTGTCTCTCCCTGTTTTCTCATAGGTTAATCTGTACGTCCCAGGGTATGGTATTTTGGAAATTATATATGGTCCAGAATAGAGTAATTACCACTACTTATTCAGTTTGCCAGATTTTGTCGATTCAGGGTGCGTCCGTGACAGGACTTGCTGCCCTTCAAAAAACTGTGTAACACATTTTAGTTTCTTATTATACATTTTCTTTCTTTACTCGACCCTGTTTTCTAGTGTAACCACGGTTCATTTGGTTTTCTCTTGTAGTGTCCTTTCTGTCGTGGGTACTTATGGGATGGGCGACTCCCACTCATTTGTTTGTTTTGTCTGGAACATCAATTAATTAGGTGTGAAACCTGTTGAAGAATGTGGAAGGTTATTGACAACTTGCATGAAAGAAGTTACTCGCCTTCTCAAATTTGGAAAATAACAAATGGTTCAAATGGCTCTAAGCACTATGGGACAACATCTGAGGTCATCACTCCCCTGGAATTAGAACTACTTAAACCTAATGACATCACACACATCATGCCCGAGCCAAGATTCGAACCTGCGACCGTAGCAGCCGCTCGCGGTTCCAGACTGAAACTCCTAGAACCGCTCGACCACAGCGGTCGACGACAGAAAATAACAAAATGTTGCAATTTTTCAGTACATTTGCCTACTCCATAATGTCCCCATACTTGATGTGTGTGTGTCACGAATTCGTTGATATAATCATCAGGAATACACACAAACCATTGATCAGATATTTCATGTATCCTATGAAACAAAACGCCCAGGTACTCCTGATGCCATTTACTTATCTTTCCACTTTAACCCTGCTTAAGGTTTTGCGTGACTTTACTCCATCTGCGATTTTGCTATTGTATAGTTTTCAATTGCTTACAAAACTTATGGTAATCAGACTGTTGTGTTGTACCTTGCATTAATAACGGTTTGATTTCTGCATCTTCCTTCATTAATTCACTAAATTCCTCTAAACCTTGTGTTAACCCAGGCAAGGCATCTGCAATAACATTCTGACTTCATTTAATATAAATGATCTCGAAATTGAATTCTTGTAAATATAGACACCACCTGGCTAACCTATGGCGTGGTAACAGTTTACATGTTAAAAGAAATGACAGTTACTGATGGTCACAGTGAACTTTGGTATTCTTATCCCACAAAAAAATATTCAAACTTTTTAAATGCCCATATTACAGCTAAACTTTCCAATTCTCACACAGAGTAAGATCTCTCGGCCTCTGATAATGTGCGACTAGCAAAACTGATGACCTTGGGTACTTCTTTATCTTCTTCGCGCATCTGGAACAAGCATGCCCCCAGCTCCTGAGATGAGGCATCGGTGCATAGACAAAAATCCTTGGACATGTCAGGGTGGCCAAGAATGTTTGCATTGACTAATGCCTGCCTTAATGTTATCAAATTCCTCGTGACACTTATCTTCCCATAACCAAAGCCTATTTTTTCATAACAAGTTGAGTAATGCATCACTGCTCGTCAGTTGTTGTGGTACGAATTTACGAAAAAGGATGCTAGTCCTAAAATAGCTTGTAGTATTTTATTCCATGGAGCTGGGCAATTGTGTATGGCATCAACTTCTTTTGGATCAGGTAATATACGTTGTTCTGACACATCATGTCCTAAAAATTTGACTTCTTCCTTACCAAAACTAGACTTTTTTAATTGGCTGTTACTCCATAATCTGCAAATTGTTGAAGTACCTGTTCAATCAGCCTGATATGTTCTAATGAACTGGATGTGGCAATTAGTATGTCATCCATATAACTGGTGACTTTGCTAAACAATTCTGATCCTAAAACCTTGTCCAGTACAGATATAAACACACCTGCACTAATGTTCAGTCTAAAAGGTAGAACACGGAATTCGTTGACTTCTGCCACCACAAACAAACGCTGTATATTTTCAGCTTTCTTCATGGAGATTTATTTGCCAGTAGGACGCCTTGAGATCGAGTATACTGAAACATTTTGTATTGTAGAGTTTTAGAAGCTGTTTATCCAAGTTGTCTGGTCTTATGCATACTGGTACTAAAATCTTCTTGATACCTCTGACATCAAGAACTGATCTTACACACACGTCTGGTTTAGGTACTGGTAATATAGGACTACAGTAGTGTGAAACTGAAGGTTATATAATTCCCCATTTAATCATATGATAGATCTCTCCCCTTACTGTCCCTCTTTTGCCCACGGAATAGGATGTGACATTACACAAAATGTTTCATGTGGATAGACTTCAAATTAATATTCCTAGTCTTTGATTACTCCTGGCTCCTTACTGAAAACAGTTGTATACTTAAATAACATGTTAGAAAGTTCTTGTCATTGCATATCTTTTAGTATCTGTGATTCACTTAGTTTCTGCTCTACCAATTCACAACTAACCTCTCAGTGTTTGCTTCTTGGTCAATATCAAATTTATTTGTGAAATTTACAGTTGGAAAGGAATATTGTACTATTATATTTGACTCTGATTAGGTTTTTTTACTTTCATCAGGTTTTTTGACTACATCAATAGAAAAAATCTGATCCTTTACATAAAAGTGGCGTTTAATATTACCTATGTCAATCTGTGTTTTGTATGTTGTAAATGTGTCCAAGCCAATAAGACAATTAACTATAAGTTTGTCAGTTAAAAGAAAATTGCACTTCACTGTAAAATGTCCAGTTTTTAAGGGAATAAGCGCCTGATGTTTAACCAATTTAGACTGAGTTTAGCAGTTTACACCTCGCAATTTTGGTCAGGGAGTGTTGGGAATTTGCCTCTCTTCTTTAGTCCACAGAAAAATGCATTTGACATTAGGTTGTTAGTTGAACCAGTATCTAAAATTAACTGTGTGTCAATACTAAACATTTTCACTTAATGATTGGTTGTATTTGTTCTTACTGGATATTATTTGTTACGTATAACTCATGCTGATACAGATCATCCTTGACGTCACCTCGCTTGTCAAACCTTATGAAACATGTTTGTAGTTGCTTTGCCCCCACTCCCAGTGAGGTCAAGAGCCTGGGGCTTAACTACGACCGGTTGGTGTTTTCCGACGGCGTAGTGTGACTTAATACATTAGATAGAGTAATTTCAGTTAGTTGCACAGTGTGGATACTTCGCCAGTTTGTGTCGTTGTCTGCTGTGCCGTTCTCTTACTGCCCACAGGTCGTCTGTGGTACAGTGTAAGGCATAGAATTGTTTCCGTGCGTCGGCCCCTGCTGCGGCTGACTGTTTCTGTTCACGTACGGCATAGGGCCTAGTGATGGTGGATTGTGATTCACTCGTGCGTTAGAATTATTCCTGTTCTGAAAATTTCTTTTAATTTTTTTATTTTTTCCGTTCTCGTTACCGTACTCGTTACCTCTGACTATGTAATTTTGCTGTTGCGTATACCATCCTTGCTGTGTGTTTAGGTCACGATTTACTGACTTATTTACATAACTGTGTTGTTGTTGTTGTTGTGCCTGATTTGCTGTTGCTCTATTGGGTACGGGTCTTTCCTCAAAGATTAAGTCGATAGAGTCAAGCACTGACAGAAAGTATTCAGTGTCGTGCTCTGGCGTTGTGATTAATTTTTCTCCAACGTGCGATGGAAAACGACTTTTCAGAAATTTTAACACGTCTACCTGTGATATTGGGTTCGTCCAGTAGCGTGTCTTGTTCAGCTATTTTTCAAAGTATCCATGTAGGCTACCGTATTTGTCATTGAAGGGTGCGGGGTTGAAAACCTCGCGTCTGAGTCTTTCTTGCACTGCCTCATACCAGTATTTGCCGAGGAAAGCTCGTTCAAATTGGATATCAGTGCTGCAAAGTTCGGCCACTTCCGTTGCCCATACGAGAACGTCACCTTGCGTATATCCCACTACACAGCTGATTTTCTGTGCTTCAGTCTAGTTGCGTGGAAATACATGACGAAAAGCATTGATAAATACTACTGGATTCATTCTTTTACCTTCGGTAGTCAGTGTAGGAACCTGTCGATGTCTCAGAAAACCATCTGCATAAACAGTTGACAGACACGTGGCATTTTCGGTCGTATTTATGTTGTTATTGTAGTTACTTTTAATTCCGGTTGGTGATTGCTCAGGTGTTGGAGTTGCGGGTATGTTTCCATTCTGCACTCTACAGTTGTCAGTGGTACCTGCTATGGGACTCGTGACAACTTTTGGATAAATACCAACAGGTCGCGGTTTGTTCGCTGCAGCCTGTGTATTATTTACGTGCATGTTTCGAGATCCGGTAACATTTTCTTCCAAAAGATAGCGAGTCCTATTTTCAGCGGCTTATAGGTTAATGTTTACCTTGTACACTATTTCATTTTCTTTTTTCTGAATAGCCTTTTCTACAAAATCTGTGTAGAACTTACAATCTCTTACTAACGTCACTGCAATAGTATTATCATTATCTGACGTATCTGCTTCAGCTTGACTAATGATATCATTCAGATTTTCATTGATCTTCTCTCTCACCTTCTTAGCACATTCTGAGTGCACTTCTGATGTTGCTACCCTTAAAGTAAGCTCTTCTACTGCTGTAGGTACACCTTCATAGTCTTTTTTTAGTTTATTAACGACAGTGGTTACCTTTTTACTATCGAACACGACTGGTTTTGTCCGACTTCAGTATTTGTGTTTGGGTCTGTGATTTTCTTTATCTATTGCTCTTCTAGATCATGATGGTCGTTAAAAGAATCTACCTTCTGTTTAATTCTGTAATGTTATTGTTAACATCAGAAAGTACTTCATGATTTACTCGTTTTTTCATCTCATTCAATTTTTCGTCGATTTCAGTGCGAAAATTTTTGGGCTGTCACTGAATTTCTGTGAGACCGTTTTTTGCAAATCCTGTTCTTGCTTCTTTGTATTCAGATCTTGTGTAACAGCGTTTTGTTGCTGTTTTACCATGTTCGTATATTATGTCACGGTGTTCAGATTCTGTGTCAAATTGTCAATTTTGGTATTCATATCTTGTTTCATATCACTGCAATTGGTGTTCATATTATCTAATTTTGTGTTCATGTTAGATAACAGCAGTGTGTCAGTTGTCCTACTGTTGTTGCTATCAGCTGTACTTTCCAAGTTAATGTTCTGAGTCTCCTGAACAACAATAATTTGATTTCAGCCACTGCTTACGGAAATACAATTTTTAATTACACTGTCAAAAGTTTGTGTGCCTTCTTGTACGTTATCCTAAATAATTTTAATTATACATAACCATTATGTTCTTCTTTTAGTTCAGTAGACTCAGGATGTATATTTTATTACTCCCTGAAAATTTTAATACTCTGCTCGAAGTGGTTTCTGAGATTTAGGTAATAATGTAACAGAAAATTTAAATTGACAAGAACGGCTTCTAAAGTTTCAAAAGACTAACTTAATTTTTTTATTTTTAATCTCTCAGAAGCACCCTGCACCATACTGTATATAATCCTCTTGATCTATCTCCAAGTTTTTTCCTCTTTTCTTCTTTCTGGATTCCTTACTGGCCAACTGTGCTCCATACTCTGCTTTATCAGTGCGAACTTTGTCCATCCGTTCAAGGTCTCTGATGCAGTTTGCTCCAGGATTAATTCCCATATGCTGTAGCACTTTCACCCTACCAATGTTGCCATCATTAAAAGCAATAACAGCATCACTGACCTTCCACTTCAGTGTCTTCACTCCAACAAAAACATTTTTTGGTAAGCGAGTCCATATAAGATCATAGGACTCTTTGGAATTTTAAGTCTCACCATGCAGACACTTCTTTAGTAATTCAGGATTTGCCAGGTCTCTGTAAATAGGTTTTATGACATTCATGACTGCTGCTGGTATGGAAAGTTTATGGCTGTACGAACTGTTTGAGTACTGGGCATTGTGGTAATTGCACCATGAATCAGATCCAGGAGGGCAAAGGTGGTGCGCTGGTTTTTCATCAGTTGACAGCCTGTGGAACAAATCCTCAGTATTATTGCTAATGGCCGTCTTATAATACTGCTGTAGTTCATCAATGCTTTTGTCTGTCAGCCTGCCTCTTAGGGTTTTACCATCAGAAAGATTCTTGTCTCTCGAACTTTGTTTCAGTTTCCTCAACCTGATGCCCATCCGCTTCTGGACATGACCAACACATTCCAGTTTGTAACACAGTAATCTACAGTCTTCTGTATAAAAAATTACTTATTTTACTAGATCTTGAAGTAATGCTCGTAAAAATTTTTAAAAAATAAAATGCTTCACATGTGAGTTAATAAGTGATATATATTTTATTTTATTCAGCAAATGGCAAATTTTATAGTGAGATAAAAATCCGAAAATGTGAAAAATGATTTTTCCGTTCACACTCCCCTTAAATGAAGTTGTTGGTTAAATAAATGACTCACTGTAACTGAAACTGCGTTATGAAATAATGAATTTCAGTAACCTCAAGGTAACACAATGCAAATACATACATCTACATCTACAGCTGCACGATTACTCTGCTATTCCCAACAAAGTGCTGGCAGAGTGTTCAATAAACCACCTTGAAGCTGTCTCTTTACCGTTCCACTCTCGAACAGCGCGCGGGAAAACGGGCACTTAAATTTTTCTGTGCGAGCCCTGATTTCTCTTATTTTATCGTGATGATCATTTCTCCCTATATTGGTGGGTTCCAACAGAATCTTTTCGGAATCGGAGGAGGAAACTGGTGATTCAAATTTCATGAGAAGATCCCGTCGCAACAAAAAACGGCCTTTGTTTTGATGACTGCCTCTGCAATTCACGTATCAAGTCGTGAATTTGGAAAAAGTCAAGCAATTTACTTTTAATTATTGAAAGACTGAATTGAAATGAGAAAATGATTTACTTTTGATATAATGACAGTAAGACACGTACCAAGGTAGCAGAAGTCACTCGCTAAACTAAATACAGAATAAATGAAATTGCGCGCACTTAATGCTGTATCTTTAGTTATTAATTTTGCCAGTGAAATTTTACATTACTTTAAGTCGGTAAAGTTGACACTCAAAACTGCAAATTAGTTATAGTATTCGTTATGCAGTACAAGAATGAACAATTACTGAGGGAGCAAAACTTTGGCTGAAACTGGTCACTAGCAAACAAACAGAACTAGCAGTAAACAATCAATTTTCATATTTTTATGACACTCGGTGATTGCAAGAAAAGGAAAGCTTGGAAATAATGTCTGAGGACAATGACATCACGGGTGCTGTACAAGTTTTAACTACTGCAGTTTATTGTTCAAGAAAGTTAGTCATTAAAGTTTGCAAAGAAACATCTCTGGGTAATGCCTGTACAATATTAGTTATACCCGTCAGTTAATATTATTACGGTGCTGTAGCGGTGCAGACGATGGAGAGTGTAGCCAATGGCAAAGCTGCTGCTATTGCTGGTTGAGAAACACGTCTCGTCTCCAGAGCCACTGGTAGTTATGCAACAGGCAATAGTTTGCAACCTCCCTCTTACTAATCGACCTATCCTGCTTGCGATATAAAATATGACCGAGGATCGCGTGTATGCCTAATGGATTTTTTTTCTAATTGGATAATGTGGCGGTTTTTATGTATCATCATCATCGACAAGTGCAATGAATATGGATGATACGATATTCTATGGTATTCTGTGGTTTGAATTCAATCTGTTTTTTTTTTCTTTTTAGCACTTGCATTGATTTGATTTGTGTAAATGATAATGACAATATTATACACATGTATAATACATTATTCAAACTACAACTTCTCCCGGATAATTATTTTGTTCAAATAGCACGAGAATTCCACCTGACGTAGTGTAATAATATTGACCGTAAGCTGTGTTCATATCACTAAAATTACAGATCGTACATCAGAGCTTTTATAATTTTTTTGTATTCGATGGATTTAATTATTCTTAGCAAATTGATCATGAAAAGGAACCACAGAATACCATCCGCACACAACACTGACGTATGCTACCAGAAATATTTTTCTCCGTGATTCGTTCGTAGTTTAATTTTGGCACATACATCAGCAATGAAATCTTGTTCAACAATAAATACCATCATCACTGTTCTTAGAAAATTCAGTCTGATTCGATTAATTTTTTCTTTTATAAATAGAATTCAGTACCACCGGTGCACATTTATTTCTTACACATCGTAATATTGTTTGCAGTTTCAAGTAATTTAAATTCTCCGCTGTAATAAAAGTTAAGATGGCGGCCAACAAGAGATAGAGGATTTCTTTTTTAATTAAGATTTTCCTTTTCCCAATAAATCAACCCATGCTATTTTCAACTAGAAGTACAGATGAAGTTGCTATATAATCGCAACTAACAATGGCTGCGCTTCTTGCAGCTATGATAAAACAATTAATACAAAATGATAATTAAAAGAGGAAGTGAATTTTCAATAATTAATCATAAATAGTTTTAACGCATTTGGCTCTATTTGTTTTTACCAGCAAATGAACATAAAAGTACAATAATTTTACATTAAATGTTTTTCATTCAACAGACCTCAAATCGATTCGCGTCTTGCGTCGGCGATGTATATAAGAAGAAGACGACAAAAGGGTACAAAACAAAAGAAAAGAATGACATAGATTAACAAAGAATGTGAGACAAATATTGTCTCTGTTTTACATCATTATCATCTTTTTAAGAAATAATTACATAATTGAATGAATGTTATCCACACGTTCACATTCCACTCGTAATAAAAAAGATATATATATCGTGGATGTTATAATAAGGCTATCTTTCCCGAAGAAGTGATACCGTTAAGTAGGAGGAAAGTGTACAACCGACCCTTCTGATGGAAAGTCTACTAAAAATAAAGGTAATTAAACCGAATAGGGATATAACTTGGAAAATGAAAGTTATTTTGTGCACTCACTCACGAACGACACTGGACAGAAAGGGGTACCACTGATCATGAATCCAAAAGTTACACTAATGAACGAAAAGGAAAGTAATTAACGGTCGTCAACCCACTAGGACAATTTACATCCAAAATCCTGTACAAGATGATGGGAAAGAAAAACATTTATTATTAAACACTGACGTGGCAACTAAAGGTAGCCACGGTTTTTTTTACACTAATTTTATGTGAGTATATAGTGATAAAGAAAACTGAGAAGTCATTCTTACGTTATGTTTGGCACTAAATTTTGAAAAAAGGCAATCGAGTAATCATTTGAAAATATGTAATTAAACTGTATGTTAGTACTGAATTTCGTTACGTGAACAATGACTTTCAGTGACCTCAGCATAACATCATCAAGGAAATTTACAAAAAAAGCAAGCACTTTTTATTTTGCCGTTACTTATTTTGCAAATTGGATTTCATATTATTTTCTGAACAACTGAGCCTTTTTTTACTGACTTGAACAGAATTAAATGCTAGAATATGTACCAAACCAAACAGCCATGTGCTCCAAGCTATATGTAAAATAAATAAAACTTCCGCACTCTTAATTTGTGCATTTTTTAGATTTGGCTTTTTTCCAGTGATTGATTCTCAAACTTGAAAAATGAAATTGCTTTACTTTAGTCATATACTGAAGCCTCTGTTGTGCAACAGTTAATTGAAAGTAGAGTGAGGCTAAAATTCTTAAACGAGAAAACCTCATAATGAAAGAATAGAGAAACATTTTTACTACCCTCATTGTACGAATTCTATAACCTTAAACTCAATGAGCACACGGTAATTTCTGTTCTTCACCCCACGAGCAGTTACATATCAAAAGTAAAACAACACAACTGCTGCCCACATCACAAACTCGAGAGAGGATGAGTCACTCCCTTTCTCTGTTCTCGATATTCGAAGTTACAGTACACCCAGTCTGTCGTTTTTGTGAGACGACAGGAAGTTATCAACGTGATCAAGCATTGCAGGTAGCATGTACGTTGTTAATGCATCCGGGATATTTATGGTGGCTCTCGTTTGAATATAATTTTTCTGGAGTTGGGAATAAGCAGACAGTTTGGTCACTTAACAGTAAATTTTGCAGTAGCTGTTTTGGGGCATGAAATCCATATGCAGCTATTAGGGAGAGGAACATCTCGAAACAGTTACCGGGGACAGAAAGTTGGGCCCAAGAATTTCTCGCACCGGTGTGCAGACAATGAGTTCGGCCGATGAGACGAAAAAACGGTCTTGTCTATTAGGCACCTCTTGCCTCAGCGGGCAGGGGGCGGAAGCGAAATCTAGGTCGCTTGGCCAACACATTACCACAGCGTCGTAAATGCTCTTTGTCGGGACGGGTGGTGCCCATACAAGTTCGTGAGTTTCCACGTTCACTGCGGACCGGACACTATCAGGGAAGACTTATGTGGTATCGTCCCTCGGTCTGCATAGTTTTCTGGCAAGCCACAGGCTTTCAAAACAATTTTAGAAACGATGCAACATGAATGGAGACTCTGAAATGATCTATGATGAGACCCAACAGAATTTCTCTTAGTCTAGCTAGGGCACTTGGTCAGACACTTAGAAACGTTTAACCAGTCAACATAATAATCTCCATGATAAATGTGTTGTGACCCTTAGACCTATGTGGAAACTCCAAACACACTGCCTAAATTGGATGCGGGGAAAAAATCCTCTCTATTGAGGAATTTGCGAGTCAGGGATTGGCTGTTTCTCCTGAAAAGAGAAGAATATCGTTAACATTGATTAGGACTGGCCAATGAGTAAAGAAGACGAGTTACAGGGGAGACATACGACCATGAAATCTTGTGATTGGCAGGAAATGCTTATGGATTTGGTTGTGTAAATGCTTTGTTTGAGTTTACTGATGTTTGATGGAAAGTGAAGAAGGGAGAAACTTGATCTTGTGATCCAAACTCCAGTCTGGAGTGGGTCATCTGAATGAGACTCAGGTCTGGAGAGGTTTCCAGTCGTGACTTTCGTTGTAAGCGGGTTCCACTTGAAACACTTGTTCTTAACGTGACGTAGCACTAGCACTGGTCTTGACCAGGGAACCTGTGGTGAGGACTTAACAGTACCAGCAGATTAGACCTCAGTCATCTCGGCCATTCACTGCCTCGTGATGACTGGGTGTTGTGTGATGTCCTTAGGTTAGTTAGGTTTAAGTAGTTCTAAGTTCTATGGGAACGGAAGACCATAGCTGTTAAGTCCCTTAGTGCTCAGAGCCATTTGAACCATCTCCGGCAACTTGCCGACGGCAATCTTATTTCTGACAGGTCTTCTGCTCTGACGTTTGATCTCCTTGTGTGTACTGCCATATAAGTGAATCAAATTGGTCCATGGTATGACCAGCGAATGGGAGCATCGCACAGTGGACTCTGCTAAGATTTCAAGGCTCCATTAGACAGTAATTGCGACCCATCTAACAGGTCCCCAGCCGCGACTTGCACATTTCATGCCTCCGATAAGGAATTACAGGAGCCGCACTTCGCTGCTCTGCTGAAGCGTTAACCACTACCGTCAGCTGAGACAGCGCTGCACATCGAGAAAAGGGGTCTTCTGTTCCTGCTTGGGCTTGTTAGGGCTAAATTGATCACAGTCTCGTCACTTGTTCTCAGCTACACCAGCGTAGTGTAACTTCGGTCTAGAATAAATCCATCAAAGTCTCCCCAGAGTTGGATAGTTACAGATTGCGTTATCCATGTATTGAGCCAGAGTAAATAGTGCAATCAGATAAACCTTAGTCTTCGCCAATCAGCTGTCACCCTGAGGAGTGTTAACTGGTTGTCGCATATTTGTGCTGCTATCAGACCACCTTTCATTTTTGTCATCACACTTAACATGTATTTTTCTCCAATTTTTACTTAATAGACTTGTGCCATAACTGCTACTAAAGATCGATCCTGTGTAGATATATTAATAACCCATCAACAATTAACTAAAATAATATAGTGGCACCATTTGATTAACACCATTTCAGCATTCACATTCACTTACGTTATAATAAATTTGATAACCTATAAAGCAGGCTATCAGCAACAAATAGAGTTAAGCAGACGCGTGGGACAGGTAGTGAAGTGGGTGATTTACTAGCTAAAGTGATTGCTGTCAGGGCAGTACCTTACAGTCGCCTGATGCCTTCCAAAACATACCGCTAGCCCTGTGTAGTATTGCAGAGTATGCAGGAATAATTTCCCCACAAGCAGTTACTTACCAAAATAAATACACGCAAAAACTGTTGCCCACATCCCAAACATATATTTGAGCCAGATAAAGCTTCCGTGGTTTTCAAAAGCGATGCGATTATGAGATTAAATCCTCACTGCTGCCCAATTAACGGGAACCTGCCAATGAAAGACAGGAGGTATATTGTTAAAATGTTCATAATTCGAAATCCAAAATTATATCTGAATAAGCTACCTGTAATATCAGATATCCAAACCATAAGGAACTACTTACTAAAAGAAACACGGAAGAATACACTTGCGTACCTCTCAAACTTAAATTTTGTGTATTGGGCTTCTTACACGCAGAGCAAAACATTCGATGGCAGAATAAATCGTCACTTTCTCACACACAACTTCAACCTGCCAATGAAAGAAGAAGGAAAAATTAATATTATGTTCATTATATATACGAAATATTAATATTATGTTCATTATATATATATCTCGATAAGCAAACCACAAAATCGAATATTTTGACAACAATCTGTTACTCACCAGAAGAAAGACATAAAAATTAGTGCCCAAATCATAAACTTATGTTTGGCGTGGAAGATGTCTCACGTGTAGAGCAAAAGCCATTAGACTGTCAGACTAAATCGTCGCTTCAGCATAACTGACATGTACCTGCTAATGAAACAAAAGAGGACTATTGTTAAAACGTTCATAATACGAAAACTGAAATTTCCTCTTAGTAAGCAAACTGCAATTTCAGATATTCAAAATCAAATGCAATTACTTACCAAAAGAAAGACGTATAAATTCACTTGCCCATACCTCAAAATTAAACAATGTGTTGTGGGTGTCTTACAAGTAGTGAAAAATTAATTCAGTGGTAGAATAAATCGTCACTTCCACACACACCACCGCAAACTGCTAATGAAAGAACAGAGAAACATTATTACTATCCTCATTGTACGAATTCTGTAAGAGAAAACATAATAATAAAACCGTAAGTTCTAGTATGTACCTCAAAGGCAGTTAAGTATCAAAGGAAAGACATTTAAAAACTGTTTCTCACATCACGAACTTAAATTTGGTGTGGGAGGTGTCTTCTGTGTACAGCAAAAGCCATTCAATTGTCACAACAAATCGTCGCCTCAGTACAACTCACATGAACCTGCTGATGTAGAGAAAGAGAAAAACTGTTTAGTTGTTCATACCAAGATATCAGAAATTACTTCTGGATAAGATGCAAGGCTACATTGGACTTTCGGTATGTTGTACTGCCCTGACAACAATCACTTTAGCTAGTAAATTTCCAATTCACTATCTGCCCCATGCGTCTGGTAAATTGATTTCGCAGCTTAACTCTGTTTGTTGTTGATAGCCTGCTTTAAAGTTTATCAAATTTATCATAATGTAAGCAAATGTGAATGCTGAAATAGTGTTAATCTAATGGTGTCACTATGACTATTTTAGTCAATTGTTGATGAATGATTAAGACATCAACACAGGATCCACTTTTATAACAGTTATGGTACAAGTCTATTAAACAAAAATTGGAGAGAAATACATGTTAAGTGTGATGACAAAATTAAAACATGATCTAATAGCAGCACAAATATGCGACAAACAGTTCACTCCTCTGCGTGACCCTGGCTCAAAACATGGATAACGCAATCTGTAATTATCTAACACTGGAGAGACGTTGATGGATGTATTCTAGACAGAATTAACACTACGTTTTTGTAGCTGAGAACAAGTGGCGAGAGTGTGATCTCGTTTGCCCTGACAAGCCCTCGCAGGAACAGAAGACCCCTCTTCTCGATGTGCAGCGCTATCTCAGCTGACGGCCGTGGTTAAAGTGTCACCAGAGCAGCGATGTGTTGCTCCTGTAATTCCTTATCGGAGGCATGAAATGTGCAAAGTCGCGGCTGGGGACCTGTTAGAGGGGTCGCAGTTACTGTATAATGGAGCCTTGAAATCTTAGCATATTCCACTGTGTGATGCTCCCATTCACTGGTCATACCATGGACCAATTTGACTCACTTATATGGCAGTACACACAAGGAGATCAAACGTCAGGGCAGAAGATCTGTCACAACTAAGATTGCCCTCGGCTCTGTAAGTTGTCAGAGATGACTGAGGTCTAATCTGCTGGTACTGCTAAGTCCTCACCATAGGCTCCCCAGTCAAGACCTGTGCTAGTGCGACGTCACGTTCAGAACAGGTGTTCCAAGGGGAACCCGCTCGTAACGAAAGTCACGACTGGAAACCTCTCGAGACATGAGTCTGTCAGATGACCCACTCCAGACTGGAGTCTGAATCACAAGGCCAAGTTTCTCTCTTCCTCGCTTTCCATCAAACATCAGTAAACTCCAACAAAGCATTCACACAACCAAATCCACAAGCATTTCATGCCCATCACAAGATACCACGGGCTCCATGTCTCCCCTGTAACTCGTCTGCTTTACTCATTGGCCAATCCTAATCAATGTTAACAATTTCTTCTCCTTTCAGGAGAAGCAGCCAATCGCTGACTCTCAAATTTCCACACAGATAGAAATTTTTTCCCACGTCCAATTTAAGCAGCGTGATTTGAGTTTCCATATAGGTCTAAGGGGAACAACGCATTTATCATGGAGATTATTATTTGGACAGTGGGAACATTACCATGTGTCCGACCGGCGGCCTCAACTAAACTAAGAGAAATGCTTTTGTGTCCCAACATGGATTATCTCAAAGCCGCTGTAAATTTTCCGTTCCTTCTGAAACTGTTTTTAAGCCCTGAGGCGTACGAAGAACTATGCAGGCCAATGGTCGACAACAGTTGACGGCTCCCTCGATGGCATCTGGTCCACAGTGAACATGAAAATTCGCGAATTTTTATGGCCGCCACTTCTGTTCACAAGGAGTGTTTACGACACTATTGTAATGTGTTGGCCCTCCGATCTAGATTGCCCTTGCACCCCTATCCCTGCTGCGGCAAGAGGCACCTAACAGGTAGGTCAAATTAGGCTGTTTCTTTGCCTCTTCAACCAAACGCATTGTATGCAGACCGGTGTGACAAATTCTTGGACTTAGAATTCTGTCTCTGGTAAGTGCTGTGAGATGTTACTTTCTCTAGTAGCTGCACATGGCTTTCAAGCCCAAACATCAACTGCAAGATTCACTGTTAAGTGACCAAACACCCTTCTTGCACTGAACTCCAGAAAAATATTATTCGAAGCAGAGCCACCACAAATATATCACATCGATTAACAATGTATGTGCTCCCATCAGCGCCTGCTCATACTGATAACTTCATGACATCTCAGAAAAATGACGTCTCGGATGTAAAATCTACATTAAGTAATGTCCTTGAATATGGAGAATAATGTAGCGGCACCACAGTTTAGGATAGGGAAAGTTAATTTGGTGCAGTATTTCGGAGCGCAAAAATTACAACCAGGTTCGGACTTGATTACAGTAAGTTACGCTGATCAGTGGTTGCGAAGTGAAATGGAGGCCACAGGGGCCATCGAACCGCTGAAAAGAGTAAACGCAGCGGTTCGCATGTCGCAAGCTATAGGCAGAAGGGGCCCACTGGTGCAACCGGGGTGTGGGGCGTACGTGACTCGGGGCGATGCATTAGCGAAACAGAGGCGCGCAGCCGAGTATAAATAGGTGTTGTTTTCTAACGACATTCATTCAAGTGTGGCAGCTCTCCTGGACGGCGGCGCATGTCACACTGTCGGGCTACACGCAGCAACAGATGGGGCGACTGCGTCCCAGTCCACGGCGGGTCGTTGGTTCGACCCTCTGAGGCCGACGTGGGATCCGCAGCCAGCCAGGGCGGGCCACTCTTCGGGTCGCTACCGCGGGCAGTCGTCTCGTCTCCCGACGCACGCCGGAGACTTACAAGGCCAGGGCCGCAAGTTCGGACGCCGGCCGCGAGCGGTCATTGCCAGCGCTTTCCCAGCTACGCCAGACAAGGAAGAAGCAGCAGCGGCGCCAGCCTACGGCTCCCGGCGGAGCAGCGTGGAGTCAACGGGGATGGTGCCCGCTGAATCGGCTGCTGGTGCAGCCATCCTGACGTAATCGGAACTCTACAACTGGCGAACAAGGCTGGCACGACACAGCGTCGCGCTGCACATGTCGCTGGGGCAGTGGCCTCAGCATTGCGGGGCCTGTGATGTGCAAAAGTGGCTGTGAGCACTATGGGACTTAACATCTGAGGTTATCAGCCCCCTAGAACTTAGAACTACTTAAACCTAACTAACCTAAGGACATCACACACATCCATGCCCGAGGCAGGATTCGAACCTGCGACCGTAGCAGCAGCGCGGTTCCGGGCTGAAGCGCCTACAACCGCTCGGCCGCCGCGGCCGACTGTGACGTACACTGAGGTCAACGTAGCGCTGTAGTGGAAACGAATAAATCATTTGAAAAGCTCGGCCGAGTTTTAATACAGCACCTCCTGGCATCCATCCACTACAGTAGTGAGAGAGAGAGAGAGACCCGTCCTCTCTCAAAGCAATCAGTAATTTCAAATCTTCAAACCGTAAGCAGTTACTTACCAAAAGAAAGACATATGAACTCAGGTTCCAAAAAAAAAAAAAAAAAAAAAAAAAAAAAAAAAAAAAAAAAAAAAAAAAAAAAAAAACAGAACCCCTTGAATGACTAGAGACATGACGTTCATATTCACAGGAGATGTACATTAATAAATTCTGCAGAAATGATTAGAATTTGAACCATGTCGGCCTGTGTGTTCAAGATGAACATCGATGTCATGGCGCAACACCGCCTACAGGCAAAATGTACCTGCAGCTCTAGCTGTCGCTACAAACTGAAGGTAATGGATCAGTATGACTTGAGGAGACGTGCAGTATTCCTCGCAGATGTATGCAACAACTTTACCATGACATCAGTGAGTTCGAAATAGACCACATTATTGGTATGAGGGAATGTGATGCATCCATTTGAGGAACTGCTGCTCGTGTGGGACGATGCGTTCTGGCAGGCAATGCAACAGTTGTGGGCAAAATGGTTCACAGAAGGCCGTAGAACACGTCGAGATGGGTCAGGTCGCACCACCCAGACCACCCCTTGAGAAGATCAACACCTCATTCGAATGGAGTTGCAGGACAGATCTGCGTCCTTCTCGGATCTGGCGCAACGGTGTATCAGTGTAACATATCGTGCACTATCGGAGATGACAGTCTGTCGCCGTTTGTTACACCACGGGTGATGAACGTGTTGTCCACTTCTTTGCCTAACTTTGACAGATGTGCAGAAACTTGCTACACAGCAATGGCGTATGCAACAAAGCCACTGGGGACAGGAATGGCATCAAATAGTGTTTTCGGACGATACCACGTATTGTTTGTGTGAAAATGATGGCCACAATTTTCTTCGCCACTGACAGTGGCAACAGCATCACACTGACTGTATTCACACAAGGCATACCGCACCACCTCAAGGCCTTATTGTGTGGGGTGGGGTGCTATTTGGTACAACCATAAATCACAGTTGTTGCGTGTCCAGGGCCAGAGCGCTGCGACCAGTGTGACCTACGTGAATGAATTCATGCAACCTATAACCATACCCCTTCTGCACAACACATAAGATCCAGTTTTTCAGCAAGGCAACACGCGACCACATACTGCTGCACAAGCACGTGCCTTCTTGGTGTCATAGGATGGCAGCCTTTTGACCTGGCCTGCCAGAATACCAGGCATGTTGCCAATCGAAAATGTGTGGGCTGTGGTGAAACAACAGGTGGAGAACTGTGACTCAGTGCCAACCCCCACAGAAGAACTTTGGAACCAGTTGAATGCAGCTTGAATGGATATACCACAAAAGACATTCATGCCACATATGAGTCAATGCCGTCACCCATGGAACAAGTTATCAGAGCCAATTGGGGACCCAGAGCATACTAGGCAAAAGGACAAATGCTGAAGTGAAGTGACTGAAATGCTAATCTTTTCTGCAAAATGTACTAAAGTACAGTCTTAGACACAAAAACTGACCTCCGACCGGGAGCAACAGAAATTAAGTCCGAGTCGTTCACTTAAGGTGGTCAATAAAACCACCCACCCCTGACAACGCTAAGTCCGTCCATCTGCACAATCTGGCAACACTGTAAGATGCGGAAGTGTGAGGAGGAAGTGTTGTCTACTTCCGACATGTTGTTCTGTAGGGTGATCCCGTGGTCTAGCGGTAACTGTCGTGCATTCCAAACTTATAGTCATGTGTTTGCGTCCAACCGTATTTTTTTTTCCTCCACATTTCGACCCTCGTCTAATGTTATGAGTCTGATTGGACATCAGAGATAATTCTTTTCACTTCTACCCACCAGTAATAATAAATACTGCAAGAAACAATTCCGCAGGACAGCTCGTGGCTGCGTCGCGATCGCAACAGCTTACGTTCGAGCGTTTCCTCGCGCTGTAGCGGCTACCGGCCACCGGCCAGACGCCACCCGCCGCCTGAAATCCGGCGCCGCCCATGTGAACGCTGCTTGACGCTGTCATTGTACGTATCAACTGTCATTTTCGAATTTGAAATTCTAGTTATCCTCTTGCAGTTTAGTATTGGATTTTGCATACTTCAAGAACATTAACTACGGTTGAGCGTTGTAAAACTGAGTCACAAGTGGAAAATGGTGTAACGTCTGCAATACAGTATTTACTTTTGGTGTAACACGGGGGTGAATGCAGAGGAGGCAGCTGGAAAGATTTGAACTGTGTGTGGAGCGAGTGCTTTTGGGAAAAATACGCCAGAGAAAGATGTTCTTTTTTCAACAAAGATCGTCCTGGCATGAATGATTTTCCACATTAAGGAAGTCTCGACTACTGATATAAGTGATGGATTGCCATTTAACCATCATGAGACATTTACATTCAACAGGCAAAGTTCACAAGTCTGCTGTAGAAGTACTGCATGCTCTAATTCTAAACATCAAAACTCACCGGAGTGACTATTATTGCAGTTTTGCCTGAACGTCATCAGATCGCTCATCGAACATTCCTATGCAGTACTGTTACTGGTGACGTGTTATAGTGCCTTTTATCGTTAACTTCCTAGGAAGAAATGAAAGGCTGAGCCCTACCAAAATACGTAAACTGGAGCAAAGAGTAGTGTGAACATAATATTTTCCATCTCATAGCTCCAAAAGTGTGTTTTGCACTACGAATTCTTCCCTAAGGGTGCATCCATCACAGCGTATTTTGCACTACGAATTCTTCCCCAAGGGTGTTTCCATCAGAGCTGGACTTTGTTGCCAAGAACTGAGACACCTTTCGGTCGCAGTGTAAAAAAATCGACCGACAAAACTACATCACGTGTGCTACTGCGTGATAACGCACTCTGTTGGTTTCAGAAACGAAACTATCCATGAGATTGATAGGGAAGTCATCTCTCAGGCACTTGTATTGATAGGGAAGTCATCTCTCAGGCACTTGTCCCTGTGATCGCATAGTCGTAAGCTTTTACATTTCCTACTCTTGATCGGTCAACCCTCAAGGCAATTTATGTCTACATGATAAATGCTCTTCAAACTACACAAATTGCATCGTTAGAACCAGTAGGTTTCTACAGGCACAGAATTTGTAAACTGCTTTAGCATTGTCAGATCGTTTTAGACATTGTGAAAGAATATACTGTTTATGATTAACTTCTCTTTGATGATTACTCTTATGTTCAATAAACTAATGAAAAATGCAATTAAAATATTCACTGTACTAGTACAAATTAAATTCAACTTAATACAGAAACATGACGACGGCAGTCTACCTTAATAAAGCATTAATGGTCTGTAAGACGATTATGCCTATTTTAGCACTAATTAGTAGTATATCACCGACTTAGAAAAGGTCTGTATTTACTTCATGTCCCCCATCATACTCAAGTATTATGAAAACGTGACAGTTCATAGATAAAATTATGTATTCACAACAACAAAAAATACGTCGGCAGGAAACAAAAGTGGCATTATGAATTTTGCAGAACCACAACGTATTCGCTCTGACACTGAGGAGTACTGAAAATAGCAAGTTGAATTTTGCTCGAGCGTTGTCTTACGATTCCCTTATTCAGCTCCTATATGCCTGCTTTTAGCTCTGCTACAAAAGAATTAAAAATACGGGTTTCAGCGACCCTCGAAAGGCAAACGAAAGCAGCTTACAGCTGGAAGGCTGGCACATTACTACGTAGCTAGCGAAAAGGTGCGGGAGATGGGGCTTACTTATTGCCCCAGCAGCCGCTATGACAGATAAAACGCAACATAAGAGACGAGAGTAGTTGTATGTCCCGTGTGGAACGATTTTCGTTGACTCGAAAGTATTAACTGATATCCTTATATCACAGCTCAAGAGAAAATCACTCACATCTTTCAACTGAAATGACATGATAATATCAAGTGACTTTAGCAGTCTAGTTTCTAAACATTCTGCGTGGTGTCTGGTTCTGTGCCATCAAGGAAGTAACTCGCCGGCCAGAATTGACAGAGTCTGCGTTGGAAGGATACCAGCTGATGTGTTCTGTGAGTGACATCGGAAGTGACTACAGCTTCCTCTCAAAGTTGTGGGTGGCAACGGACGGAATATTCTCATTATATGTCAGAGAGTCTTATTCGCATTTCTGTAAGTAGGTTTAGGGGCTAGAGTGTAATTACTTGTAATGCATTGATGCACTGAGTACAAACAAAACATCATAAATTAGTAACTGCGACTGTTATTTGTGTTTTACTGTCCTAATCGGACCCAAACCTTGAAAACATATTCACCAGACGCGATTCACAATTTTGGACCTTCTCCAGTGGTTGAGTTGCAACGTATCTTTGCTATACAATATTATTATTGAGTTCACTGTCATTGGCACACCCGCCAGAACTTAGGCATGACCTGAATTCTTGTTCTCAGCTTTTCTGACGGATATTCTGCCTTTGCTCGAAACGTGAAGACTTAAAGGTGAATTCGATTATTCAATATGACGAAAATCTGATGTTTCTATTATTCCAGCTCCAACATTCAAAAAACAGTTACAATAAGCGGCAGAAAAGCGCCTGTGAACCAAAATTAATAATGCAGTCATACTTAGTGGAATCTGATAAACTCCATCTGTCATCAGATAATTGTGAAAAACTACTTTTTTCATATGCACAGCACCGCAGTATGAACTCAAGGGTTTCGTAGAATTCCTACACTTAATTTCGTTGTCATCGTTTTCAATGACGGTAGAGGAGTAGCAAAACCATCTGACTTGAAATATAATTTTCCAGTGGGATTTGAATCTTTGGCTACAGTTGCAGCAGCACATCCAGTGAGGTATCAAGAATGTGAGCATTCACTCATTGCTGTAGTATAGGCTATGGCAGAAAGAAGCATGTTTCCCACGAAGTAAACGTATAAAGTAACTATCTCGCAAACGGAAGTTTTCCAAATCGCTGTCACTTATTAAACACGAATTGCTCAAAAAATTGCAACTATGCAGCTCCAGTCCGGCACTATCACTGAGTTGCCAAACACGTTCCGAATAGCACTTAAGATAGAAATATACGTGTGTGTGTGTGTGTGTGTGTGTGTGTGTGTGGGTGTGGGTGTGTGTGTGTGTGTGTGTGTGTGTGTGTGTGTGTGTGTCTGTGTATGTGTTGTCTGTTCTTCCGGACATGTCCGCAAGAACAGACGCTACGAATCGAAAGAGATAGCCTTGTTAACCAATAAAATATCGAAGGACAGATGTCCAGGCTGTCACAGGGCGTTAAAATACAGCTATGGCGACAAACGAAAATTTGTGCCTGACCAGGTTCGAACCCGGATTTGTGGTGTCTTTTCTTTCTGACGTGCCCGAAAGAACAGACGCCTCACATACATGCATATACAGGGTGTTACAGGAGGAATAGTAGACATTTTAGCAGGCGGTAGTATAGACGAGTTGCATAAAAAATTCCATATAAATGCGCCCACTTCTGATTGAGTACAGAGATTCAGCCGTTAGTACGCAACCCTAACAAACTCAAAGCAAAGGCTAATGACTTTCGAAGTTGATTTTCAAAAATCAACCACCAACTTCTATGCACGTTTGACTTTTCTTTATAACACCACGTGTAGCTCTTGTCAGGTGGTCTTTGCGTTCTTTTATTAGGGCTGCACTATTCATAATCCGAACTTTCAAATCGGCTCGAGGGTTTACTTTTTCTTTGTATACTTCCCCTTTCAACCATCCCCACAGGCAAAAATCCAAAGGGATAAGGTCCGGGGACCTCGGTGGCCAAGAAAAGTGCCCACATCTACTGATCCATCTTCCGGGAAATTTAGGTTTGGACGATGTGCCACCTGACGACTAGAATGTGCAGGAGAAACATAAGCATTCTTGTAGGCAAGGGGACCCCTTCCAGTAATGCTAGAAGCTCATTTTCAAGGAAGTGTAAACAACGAGGTCCTGTAAGGACCAACAAACGAAACGAAACTGCATTAAACCCAGCTGTGTGTACCCAATAAAAACTGGACAAATGTTGTATGGGATTTTTTCTGCAGTTTGTCTATACTACCATCTCCTACAATATTTACTATTCCTCCTGAACATCCTGTATAATTATTTAGGTTTTCAGTGCTAGACTCGCGTCATTGTCCAAACCCTCGCGGGAATTTTCATCTGCCACCGTTGCTGTATTTCAACGCCCTGTGACAGTCTGGACGTCTCTCCTTCAATATTTAAGACGCAATTGTTTTTTGTGGCAGTACGGGTGATTTGCGAACATTTGTCTTGCTATCAATGTAACGGGACTTCAGCAGGATCCATTCCTTACTCATTGCTTTGTGATGGCGCTAACCCATTTCATATACAAGCAAATCAGATTGTAGTGCATATTTAGTCAAATAACGAATGGTCAGTATACACGTATTTACTAACAGGAGAAGCGGGATTGCAGCGAGCTGATCATTTAACCAAGTGCAACGTAGATTACCCGTGTAGTGAGTCATTTCAGCTGCGTAGCTGACGGTAATATTTGTGAAGCAATTCACTGTAGAATTAATGTAATACCCGTACTATGATCTCTGTAGTCATACCTTATCATTAGCAGCTCGTGAATGGAGTACTATGTTCGTTATATCAGATTATTCAAGCTGATGCCAAATGAGGAGAAGCGCCGACGCCACACACTACCTTTACTTAGGTAGTCAGCGATAGATTATGTGCGTCACCATTAACGTTACTGTAACCAGTTTGACAGCGTAACTCCCACCACATCCACTGAAACCTGTACCATTACCATCACACAGTTGTTACTCGCAGTGAAAGCGCCTCATGAATGTGAAGTTCCATTTGCATTACGCCTAGGACGGAAAGAACCCTAAATAATAGTAAGAGGTTACCCAGCGAAGGGAAGAGCCCATGTATTGACTCGAGTTTTTGCAGTTTGATATTAATGTAGTTCCCTATGATTTCATATAAGAGGTTCTTTTGGCTATCGGAATACTCATGCGGGAATTATCAAAGTGGAATTATCAAAGTGAAGTTGCTAGAACACTCAGCTTCCTTAATAACACCTCATTTTGGCTTGAATATGACTCGGAAAGCGACGTTAATTTGACGTTTCCGTCCGTCTCCTGACGACTTATTGAATGAAGTCGAAAGTGCACTCACAGTTGAGTTGCCTGCCACATGTATTCTGTAAAGTGTTAGGGCAACTGGCAGCCATTGCTGAATACAGACATGTGCAAATATCTTAACTGCTCTAGGGAAACTCGTCTTTGTTCTATTTTTTCCATACCGTAATTTGCACAATAACATAAGGCCCATTCTGATGAAGAACTTGATGCCCTTAAGTGGTTAAATAAGAATCTGCGAGCGGTAGTAATGCATGAAAGGAAACAGACCGTTGAACAAAAGAATGGAGTGCTCCCAGCTTTTTTCATGTTAGATAGGTCCTACGATAAGAATGTGGTGTCATATTATGCTTCAGAGCCCTACACTGTTTATTACTCACTTCATACTAAAACGAAAGCTGTGATGTGAGAAGAGGAAATGACTTACATGCTTCCCAGAAACTTTAGTTTTTTGTGTTTATTTTCACACTTCATACTAAAACAAGAGCGTTGTTGTGCTACGACTGAGTGCATGAAATCTCTGCAGTTAATTTTCGTGTGTTGGATAAATTTTGATATCTACTCACATTACTTTGTGAGAATGTTCATATTTTCTTGGGACCCAAATAGAGTGGACATTTCATCAGTGGCTAATATTCTGATGACAAATGAGATGATACCCGTTCCAATTGCTCCATGAGCTTTGGTTAGTATAAGAACATACAGGCATGTGATGTCCGCTCCCTGCACTCAGGCCAAGGTGATTTCTTTAAGCTTATGGCGAAGCGTCTGCTGCAGCGTCCACGCTCATCCAACAAACAAATCGCTGCGGCATTGGGCGCGATCCATCTTACTTATTTAACGTAATATGCAGGACATGAGTTAGGTAAAAATTCAGTTTGTTGTAACTAGCCATTGCATTAAACTACTTTACAGTTATATTTGATTCAATATTAATTGTTGCTTGTCTCTCTAATGTTAATAGTATTGATTCATATCGTGCGTGAACACGAAAACACCGCCACAAATTCGCACACACAAACACACAAACACACACACACACACACACACACACACACACACACACACACACAGTCATAGATTCCTGTGAGAGTGAAGACTGCTGTCTGTTGAACAACATGCGCCAATCTATTACGCAGATCCACTGCGACTGAGGATGTCTCAGTTATTGGCAACAAAGTCCAGCTGTGATGGACACACCCTTGGGGAAGAATTCGTAGTGCAAAACACACTTTTGGAGCTGTTGTTGTTGTTGTGGTCTTCAGTCCTGAGACTGGTTTGATGCAGCTCTCCGTTCTACTCTATCCTGTGCAAGCTTTTTCATCTGGTGGGCAAGATGTATGAAACAGGCGAAATACCCTCAGACTTCAAGAACAATATAATAATTCAAATCCCAAAGAAAGCAGTTGTTGACAGATGTGAAAATTACCGAACTATCAGTTTAATAAGTCACAGCGGCAAAATACTAACACGAATTCTTTACAGACGAATGGAAAAACTAGTAGAAGCCAACCTCGGGGAAGATCAGTTTGGATTCCGTAGAAATACTGGAACACGTGAGGCAATACTGACCTTACGACTTATCTTAGAAGAAAGATTAAGGAAAGTCAAACCTACGTTTCTAGCATTTGTAGACTTAGAGAAAGCTTTTGACAATGTGGACTGGAATACTCTCTTTCAAATTCTAAAGGTGGCAGGGGTAAAATACAGGGAGCGGCAGGCTATTTACAATTTGTACAAAAACCAGATGGCAGTTATAAGAGTCGAGGGACATGAAAGGGAAGCTGTGGTTGGGAAGGGAGTAAGACAGGGTTGTAGTCTCTCCCCGATGTTATTCAATCTGTATATTGAGCAAAAAGTAAAGGAAACAAAAGAAAAATTCGGAGTAGGTATTAAAATTCATGGAGAAGAAATAAAATCTTCGAGGTTCGCCGATGACATTGTAATTCTGTCAGAGACAGCAAAGGACTTGGAAGAGCAGTTGAATGGAATGGACAGTGTCTTGAAAGGAGGATATAAGATGAACATCAACAAAAGCAAAACAAGGATAATGGAATGTAGTCTAATTAAGTCGGGTGATGCTGAGGGAATTAGATTAGGAAATGAGACACTTAAAATGGTAAAGGAGTTTTGCTATTTGGGGAGTAAAATAACTGATGATGGTCGAAGTAGAGAGGATATAAAATGTAGACTGGCAATGGCAAGGAAAGCGTTTCTGAAGAAGAGAAATTTGTTAACATAGAGTATAGATTTAAGTGTCAGGAAGTCATTTCTGAAAGAATTTGTATGGAGTGCAGCCATGTATGGAAGTGAAACATGGACGATAAATAGTTTGGACAAGAAGAGAATAGAAGCTTTCGAAATGTGGTGCTACAGAAGAATGCTGAAGATTAGATCGGCAGATCACATAACTAATGAGGAAGTATTGAACAGGATTGAGGAGAAGAGACGTTTGTGGCACAACTTGACCAGAAGAAGGGATCGGTTGGTATGACATGTTCTGAGGCATCAAGGGATCACCAATTTAGTATTCGAGGGCAGCGTGGAGGGTAAAAATCGTAGAGGGAGACCAAGAGATGAATACACTTTTGGAGCTATGGGATGGAAAATATTATGTTCACACTACTCTTTGCTCCAGTTTACGTCTTTTGGTAGGGATCAGCCTTTCATTTCTTCTTAGGGAGTTAACGATAAAGGCACTATAACACATCACCAGTAACAGTACTGCATAGGAGTGCTCGATGAGCGACCTGATGACGTTCAAACAAAACTGCAATAATAGTCACTCCGTTGATTTTTGTTGTTTACAATTAGAGCATGCAGTACTCCTACAGCAGTCTTGTGAACTTTGCCTGTTGAATGCAAATGCCTCGTGATGGTTAAATGGTAATCCATCACTTATATCAGTAGTCGAGACTTCCTTAATGTGGAAAATCATTCATGCCAGGACGATCTTTGTTGAATAAAGAATATCTTTCTCTGGCGTATTTTTCCCAAAAGCACTCGCTCCACACACAGTTCAAATATTTCGAGCCGCCGTCTCTGCATTCACCCCTCTATTATGCCAAAATTAAATACTGTGTTGTAGATGTTACGCCTTTTTCCACTTGTGACCCAATTTTACAACGCTTAACCGTGGTTCATGATTTTCAAGTATGCAAAATCCACCACTAAACTGCAAGATGATAACTAGAACTTCAAATTCGAAAATGGCAGTTGATACATACACTGACAGCATCGTGCCGCTTTCACATGGGCGGCGCCGGATTTCAGGCGGCGGGTGGCGTCTGGCCGGTGGCCGGTGGCCGGTAGCCGCTGCAGCGCGAGGAAACGCTCGAACGTAAGCTGTTGTAATCGCGATGCAGCCACGAGCTGTCCTGCGGAATTGTTTCTTGTAGTATTTGTTATTGCTGGTGGGTAGAATGTGAAACGAATTATCTTCGATGTTCAATCAGACTCATAACTTAAGACGAGTGCCAAAATGTGGAGAAAAAAAATACGTTTGGACGCGAACACATGATTACAAGTTTAGTTACACGACAGTTACCGCTAGAGCACGGGATCACACGATACAACATCTCGGAAGTAGACAACACTTCTTCCTGACTCTTCCGCCTCTTACAGTGTTGCCAGATTGTGCAGAATGCCGGACTTAGCGTTGTTAGGGGTGGTCGGTTTTATTGGCCACCTTAGGTGAACGACTCGGACTTACTCTCTGTGGCGGCCGGCGGGCGGTCAGTTTTTATGTCTAAGACTGTACGTCTCACATGAATGTCAGTGTCCTATTTCTAGTCGTTCAAGGTGTTCTACTTTTCCAGAACACGAGTCTAAACACTACTGCCCACATAACAATCGTAAATTTGGTGCAGGTAATGTCTTCTGTGCTCATCAAAGCAATTCGAATATGAAAAAAATATCGTCGCTTCAGCAGAACTCACATGAACCTGCTGATGAACGAAAAGAGAAAATATCATAAAATGTTAATATAGCAAAACATGAAATTTCTTCTGAATATGCAGTCAATAATTACGAATTTTCAAACCATAATAACTACTTATCAAAAGAAAGACTTGTAATTCCACTTGCCCACAGCTCAATGTTAGGTTTTGAGTGGTGGGCGTCATACAAGCACTGCCAATCTAATTCAGTGGAAGAATAATTCGTCACCTCCACAAATCCCACCACAGCCTGCTTACGAAGGAGCAGGGACACATCAATACTATGGTTTTAATACGGCATTTGTAACTTTCGTCTCAGTAAGTAACATGTAAACACGAATATTTAACCTGCAATCGGTTACTTATCTAAAGAAATAAAGAAAAATATTTGCCCACATCAGAAACTTAAATTTGGGTGGGAGACGTCTTCTGAGTGGAGAAAAAGCCATTCTTTTCTCAGAATAAATCATCAGCTCTGCACAGCTGCATACACGCGCTCAAGAAAGAAATGACGGAAAATGTTAAAAAGTTCATATTATGAAATCTGGAAATTTTTAATGGATAATCCGTCAGTAATTTCAAACTACAAGAATCTACTTACCAAAAGAAAGTTATGTAAATTCACTTCCCCATGTCCCAAAGTGAAATTTTGTGTGGTGTGCGTCTTACAAGTAGTGCGAAACTCATTCGATGGAAGAATAATTCCCTGCTTAAACATGTATCGCCTCAACCTTCTAATCAAAGAACAGAGATACAGTAATCCTATATTCATTATACCAAATTTGTTAATTTCATTTCAGTAAGTAACACGCAAACTCACATATTTGACCCACAAGCATTTACTTACCACAAGAAAGACACAATAAGCTGTTGCCCACACCACAAATTTAAAATTCGTGTGTGGGATGTCTTCTGTGCAGAACAAAAGCCATTCAGTTATCAGAATAAATCGTCGCTCAGTACAAATAAGATGAACCTGCGAATGAAACAACTTAGAAAAATTGTTGAAACGTTTGTATTACGAAATCTGAATTTTCTTCCAAACAGGAAATCACCAACGTCAAATGCTCGAACCAAAAACCACTTCATACCAAAAGAGAGACATATAAATTGAAATGCTCAAATCTAAAAGTTACATGTTTCGAAATGGGCGTTTTGAAAGCAGTGCAAGATTCATTCACTAGAAGATTAATTCGTTGCTCCCGCACATTCCACTTCAACTTACTAACGAAAGAACAGAGACCCATTAATACGTTGTACAATATGCGAAATTTGTAAATTTCAACTCTATAAGTAGAATGTGACCTCGAATGTTTAAAATATAAGCACTTACTTACCATAAGAGAGATGTAATAAATCGATTGCCCACATCAGAAACTTAAATTCGGTGTGGGGGATGTCTTTAGTGCAGAACAAAAGCCATTGGGTTGACAGAATACAACGTCGCCACAGCACAACTCAGTTGAAGGAAATGAGAAAAATTGTTAAAATGTATGTATTACGAAATCTGAAATTTCTTCTGATTTAGCAGTCGGCAATGACTAATACTCAGATCACAACCCACTACTTACCAAAAGAAAGACATATAAATTTAGATTCCCACATCCCAGGTGTTAAATTTTGTGGGGGGCGGGGAGGGGTGGGGTCTTATAGGCAGTGCAAAATACATTCAGACGCAAATTAATTCGTCACGTCCACACATTCCCAATAAACTTGCAAACGAAAGGACACATACTAATACTGTGCTCATTATACGAAAACATGTAAATTTCATCTCAACAGTAACATATAAACTCGAATTTTCAATCCACAAGCCGTTACTTACGAAAAGAAAGATATATAAACGCTGTCGTCCACTTGACAAATTTAAATTTGATTTGTGGGATGTTTTCTGTGCAGAACAAAAGCCATTTGATTGTCAAAAGTAGTCCTCGCCTCAGCGAAGTTCAGATGAAACTGCTGATGATAGAAATTAGAAATGAGAAAAAATGTATAAATGTTTGGGTAACGGAATCTGATAAGTTCTGAATAAGCAGTCCAGTGATTTCAAACGCAAAAATCAAAAGCTACTACCTGCCAAATGGAAGACTCATAAATTAAAAAACCCACATCACAAAGATAATTTTTGTGTGGTGGGCACCTTCCGAGCAGTGCAAATTGCATGCAGTGGCAGATTAGTTCGCCTCTTTCACTCATACCGCCTAAGCCAGTTAACGAAACAACGGACACGTCAATACTATGTACGTTTCACAAAATTTGACAAATTTCGTCCCAATAAGTAACACATAAACTGGAATATGTGACCCACAAAGAGTCACTTAACTAAAGAAATGTTAAAATAGCTGTTGCCCACTACACAAACCAAAATATGATATGGGGGATGTCTACTGTGCAGAGCAAAAGGTATTTGGTTGTTACAACAAATCGCCGCCATAGCACAGCTCAGATAAATCTGCTGTAGAAAGAAATCAGAAGACTTTCAAAAAGATTGTATTACGTACTCTGAAATTCCTTCAGAATGAAAAATCAGTAATTTAAAATACCCAAACCGAAAGCCACTATGTACCGAAAGACAAATTTATAAATTCAAATGCCATCATCTCAAAGTCAATTTTTGTGTGATGCGCGTCTTATAAGCAGTGCAAATTCCATTTAAAGGCTGAATAATTCGTCACATCCATAAATCCCCAACGAAACCGCTAACGAAAGACTTTGTAGACAATTTTAGACCTATTTCTATGCTATCAGCGTGTGCTAAAGTTATGGAAAAGGCTGCGTATATAAGGATAATAGATCATTTTGTATCACACAATTTGCTACCAAATGTCCATTTCGGCTTTAAAAGTCGTTTAACAACTGAAAATGCTATATTCTCGTTTCTCTGTGAGGTACTAGACGGGTTAAACAAAAGGTTTCGAACGCTAGGCACAATTTTTGATTTAATTAAGACATTTGAATGTGTTTTTCGCGAAATATTGCTCCAGAAGTTAGTCTATTACAGAATACGGGGAGTAGCTCACAATTGGTTCACCTCTTACCTTAGCAACAGACAGCAAAAGGTCATTATTCACAGTGTTGAGAAAGGCTGTGATGTGCGATCTGAGTGGGGTACAGTCAAATGTGGGGTGCCCCAGGGATCAGTGTTAGGGCCACTCCAGTTCCTTATTTATATAAATGATATGTCCTCTAGTTTTACAGGTAACTCTAAAATATTTCTGTTTGCTGATGACACTAGCTTGGTAGTGAAGGATGTTGAGTGCAACATTTGCTCGATATCAAATTGTGAAGTTCATGAAATAAGTTCATGGCCTGTAGAAAATAAACTAAGGCTAAATCACAGTGAGACTCAGTTTTTACTGTTTCTAACACAGAATTCAACAAAACCCGACGTTTTAACTTCACAGAATGGACATATGATTAGCAAAAATGAACAGTTCAGATTTCTGGATGTTCAGATAGATAGTAAATTGTCGTGAAAAGCCCACGTTTACGATGTTGTTCAAAGACTTATTGCTGCCTTTTGTACTATTCGAACGGTATCTGAAGTAAGTGATCGTTCGACACTAAAATTAGCCACTTCGCTTATTTTCATTCGCTCATGTCGTATGGTATTATATTTTGGGGTAACTCTTGCCATTCTAAAAGGATATTTCTGGCTCAGAAACGGGCGGTTCGGACTACAAGTGGTGTAAGTTCGCGAACTTCTTGTCGACCCCTGTTCACATTGGCGTATCAACATACTTATTCTTTACTCTCATTTCTTGTTAACAATATAAGCTTATTCCAAACAATAAGCACCTTTCACTCAGTTAATACTCTGCTGAAATCAAATCTGCACTTGGATCGGACTTCCTTAACTCTTGTGCAGAAAGGTGTGCAGTATACTGGCACATCCATTTTCAATAAGCAACCACAAGAACTCAAAAATCTTAGCAGTAATCGAAACTGAATTCTTATTCTATCCAGGAGTTCCTTGAAAAATTAAGCTGATTCTTGTTGTATTGTTGATTGCGTTTACTTAACCTTATGGCTTCACTTTTTGGGTCATAAACATTTTATCAGTTATTTTTTCATTGTAATTTCATGTACTGACACGTTCCATGACCTTTGAGATTTGCTCCGCGATTTGGTTCTACGGAACTTGACGTGTAAATGAATAAAAAGAACATAGACTGCTTAATTCCATAGTGAGACACTAACTGTTGCCCCCTGAAATAACTCCGAAAGTATGATAGGAGCTGAAAAGTTTGTGGGACAAAAGTTGCATGGCACAACGGGGGCCATAACACGACGTTGGATTTTTGTTGCTTGGTGGGATCGCTTCAGAGATATGAACACTAACTTTGTTTTTTTAAATGGGATGCTATAGTTTGGTATTTATTTTCTGATAGCGGCTATCGAGACGAATCCAATGATGTGCAAAAGTAAGGTCTTTGAAGGTAAACGAAGGACACAAAGGTGGCATGATAGTCCATTTACAGAATGTGTTCGAAGTGATGACCATTGGTATCAATGCAGTGCTGCAATCTTCTTATCATGGATTGAGTGGCATTCCTTATCACTTCGGTACTTATCGAAGCACATGCTCTGACGATTCTCTCGGCCGGCTGGGGTGGCCATGCGGTTCTAGGCGCTACAGTCTGGAACCGCGTGACCGCTACGGTCGCAAGTTCGAATCCTGCCTCGGGCATGATGTGTGTTAGTTAGGTTTAAGTAGTTCTAAGTTCTAGGGGACTGATGACCTCAGATTTTAAGTCCCATAGTGCTCAGAGCCACTTTTTTTTTGACAATTCTCTCTCGTATATCGTGCAAGTAGCGAATATTCGCCGAATACGGCGTACCCATCTATCGTGTCATTGACATGTAACCACCATCGACAGTTTCGCGAGACAACACTAATAGAAACGGTAAGACTAGTATCGTCAAGCGAATGTGAATGATGCATTCCTTCGAAGAACAAGGCGATATGCTTCTCATTTACGGAGAATGCCAACGAAATTCAGTGAAAGCTAGATACTTATACACTGAAAGATATCCTCAACGTACTCACCCTACACGTCGTACACTTAAATATGAGTGTGACAAATTGAGAACAAATGGATCTTTAACGCATCGGAAACATATCCGACAAATGCAGGTTACTAACGAGGAAACGGAAATTGTTACTCTCGCCACTGTGCTTCCAGATTCTTGTGTTAGTTCGCGTCAAATCGCAAGGGAATCTGGCATGAGCCAGAGTAGTGTTGTTCGTGTTCTGCATCGTAATAAATATCATATTTACCCTATCAACCTCCACCAAGAATTAACTGGTACGGGTTGTATGCTCACATTTAATTCTGCCGATTGGCTCTACTTCAGATTCACATTTATTAATTTGATATTATTTTTTGACGAGTCTACAGTCACGAACCATGCAAATGTTAATTTACATAACATGCATTAATGGGCAACTGAAAATCCATGTTCGCTGCGGCAAGTTGCACACCAAGAACCGTGGTCGATGAATGTATGGTGTGGGATTCTGGAGGACAGAATTATAGGGCCCTATTTCATCGAAGGAAATCTTAATGGGAGGAAGTACACCATATACCTGCAAGAAACATTAGGTCTGTTACTGGAAGAAATACCTTTAGGAACAAGGAACAGAATGTGGTATCAACACGATGGGTGTCCAGCACATTATTCGCCGATGGCTAGAAATGAGTTGCAGAGAGAATTCCCAAATCGTTGGATTCGTTGCGGAGGCAATGTGTCGTGGCCGGCTCCTTCGCCAGACGTGACGCCTCTGGATTTTTTCTTGTGGGGATTCGTAAAAGTCATAGATTATAAAGACGTTCCAACTGCACCTGAAGATATGTGGGAGAGAATTGTCAGAGCGTGTGCTTCGATAAATGTGAAGTAATAAGGAATACCACTCGATCTATGATAAGAAGATTGCAGCATTGCATTGATACCAACTGTCATCACACCGAATGCCTTCTGTAAATGGTCTTTCATGCCACCTTTGTCACTTTCGTTGACCTTCAAAGACCTTACTGTTACACATCACTGGATTCGTCTCGACAGCCGCTATCAGAAAATAAGTATCAAACTATAGCATCCCATTAAAAAAAAGTTGACCTTCGTATCTCTGAAGAAATCCCATCTAGCAACAAAAAACCAACATCACATTATGGCACCCGTTATCCCATTCAACTTTTGTCCCACAAACGTTTCAGCTTCTATCATACTTTAGGAGTTATTCTTGGTGGCAATAGTTAGTGGCTCACCCTGTATAACGTACAAGCAGTTACTCATCAAACGAAAGTAATTTCTCATATCAAATATAAATAAGGTGTGGGAGATGGCTTCCGTGCAGAGGAAAGCCACTATGTTGGAATATATCGCCACCTCAGCCCAGCTCAGATGAATCTGCTAATGATAGAAATGAAGCTGTTAAAATTATTGCATTACGAAACCTGAAACTTGTTCTGCATAAGCAATCAGTAATCTACAATACTCAGAGAACAAATTACTACCTACCAAAGGAAAGAAATGTTAATTCGCTTCTCCACTTCACAAACTTAAATTCTACGTCTTTGGAGTCTCATAAGTGGTGCAAAACTCACTCAATGGCAGAATCGTTCGCGTCTTCCACTTATCTCGCCCCAACCTTCTAACAGAAGAACAGAGACACATTAGAAGTACATATATTATACGAAGTTTGTAAATTTCACCTTAGTAAGTAACACGTTAACCCTTATATCATTTACACAAGCAATTACTTACGAAAAGAAAGACATGAAAGAATCTTTTGCCCACTCCACTTCAATTTTGTGTGGGGAATCTCTTCTATACAGACGAAAACCCATAAGCTTGTATACCGATGCCTCTTCTTTAGTCTTCTTCTTGTTTCTTGTTTATTCCGGGTTCTTGAGATCTCTTGTGAAGAGACAGTATACGACACGTTCATTACTGGCGTGGGACAATCAACAGTTAGTAATTTAACTTTTGAAACCGCCGGATTGTTGGCATTTCAGGAAATAAAATCACTCTCATACTCGGTGCGGTCAGCACATTTCGTGTAACAGTATGTTTAATGGGATTTATTACGTTGCAAATCGTTCTAATTAATTAATTAATCTGCATTACAGTGTTGTTAAGCAATGTGATCAACAAGGTGATATGAATCTCAATTAAAACAGAACCTCGATATTTTGAATAAACTTTCGGATCATTTTTGTCAAAATCAACACTTGCCTCAAAATTAATTTCCGACTTCGTGCATTAAGTTCAAGCGCGTTTGAAACTTTTGTAGTTGTTGTGGTCTTCAGTCCTGAGACTGGTTTGATGCAGCTCTCCATGCTACTCTATCCTGTGCAAGCTTGTTCATCTCCCAGTACCTACTGCAGCCTACATCCTTCTGAATCTGCTTAGTGTATTCATCTCTTGGTCTCCCTCTACGATTTTTACCCTCCACGCTGCTCTCCAGTACTAAATTGGTGATCCCTTGATGCCTCAGAACATGTCCCACCAACCGATCCCTTCTTCTAGTCAAGTTGTGCCACAAACTCCTCTTCTCCCCAATTCTGTTCAATACCTCCTCATTAGTCATGTGATCTACCCATCCAATCTTCAGCACCCTTCTGTACCACCACATTTCGAAAGCTTCTATTCTCTTCTTGTCTAAACTATTTATCGTCAATGTTTCACTTCCATACATGGCTACACTCCATACAAATACTTTGAGAAATATCTTCCTGACGCTTAAATCAATACTCTACGTTAACAAATTTCTCTTCTTCAGAAACGCTTTCCTTGCCATTGCCAGTCTACATTTTATATCCTCTCTACTTCGACCATCATCAGTTATTTTGCTCCCCAAGACACTGTCCATTCCGTTCAACTGCTCTTCCAAGTCCTTTGCTGTCTCTGACAGAAATACAATGTCATCGGCGAACCTCAAAGTTTTTATTTCTTCTCCATGGATTTTAATACCTACTCCGAATTTTTCTTTTGTTTCCTTCACTGCTTGCTCAATATACAGATTGAATAACATCGGGGAGAGGCTACAACCCTGTCTTACTCCCTTCCCAACCTCTGCTTCCCTTTCATGTCCAACGACTCTTATGCCATCTGGTTTCTGTACAAATTGTAAATAGCCTTTCGCTCCCTGTGTTTTACCCTGCCACCTTTAGAATTTGAAAGAGAGTATTCCAGTCAATATTGTCAAAAGCTTTCTCTAAGTCTACAAATGCTAGAAACGTAGGTTTGCCTTTCCTTAATCTGTTCTCTATGGTAAGCCGTAGGGTCAGTATTGCCTCACGTGTTCCAACATTTCTACGGAATCCAAACTGATCTTCCCCGAGGTCGGCTTCTACCAGTTTCTCATTCGTCTGTAAGGAATTCGCGTTAGAATTTTGCAGCTGTGACTTATTAAACTGATAGTTCAGTAATTTTCACATCTGTCAACACCTGCTTTCTTTGGGATTGGAATTATTATATTTTTCTTGAAGTCTGAGGGAATTTCGCGTGTCTCATACATCTTGCTCACCAGATGGTAGAGTTTTGTCATGACTGGCTCTCCCAAGGCTGTCAGTAGTTCTAATGGAATGTTGTCTACTCCCAGGGCCTTGTTTCGACTTAGGTATTTTAGTGCTCTGTCAAACTCATTACGCAGTATCATATCTCCGCCGGCCGGTGTGGCCGTGCGGTTCTAGGTACTTCAGTCTGGAACCGCGTGACCGCTACAGTCGCAGGTTCGAATCCTGCCTCGGGCATGGATGTGTGTGATGTCCTTAGGGTAGTTAGGTTTAAGTAGTTCTAAGTTCTAGGGGACTGATGACCACAGATGTTAAGTCCCATGGTGCTCAGAGCCATGTGAACCATTTATCATATCTCCCATTTCATCTTCATCTGCATCCTCTTCCATTTCCATAATATTGTTCTCAAGAACATCACCTCTGTGTAGACTAGAGATGGGCAAAACTGTTCTGTTCAGAGATCGGATCAGAACTGTTCACTCCCTGAAATGAACTAGCTCTTTTTCATAACTCACCACTCATTCACAACAGAAAATAAATGGAAGGCACATTGCCCTTTAAACTTGGTTTATTCCAGTACTATACCTGTATTTTGATCTTATTTGACCCTATTTTGAAGTAACACAGACAATGAGTAAGAATTTTGTATTGTTTATTGAAATTTCCACGATATGACAAAGTTCTTGATTATTCATTTATTTTGCACTATCGTGGTTTTTTGGGTGATCGGAAAATGTTGTAACTTGAGATTTACATTAACAATATATTTGGCTATAATGTATTAAAATTTCATTAATCTCGTACAAATACATCACAAGCCATATATTTTTAAAGTGAACATTTCCTTCCGAAGACGCCTAAAATCGCAAAATCCATACTAAAATAAGAAAAAAATATATAAATTTGACTAAGACCAAAGTGCTGCATATAGCCTTCCGCAGAATAAAACAAGGAAAATATTGGTGTATCACTATTGCTATACGTTTATCGGTTCGCTCGTAATTAAAGTGTAAATTCGAGTGACCATAATAAAAAATCCTATAGTAAGAGGAGCCGTGAGGAACGTAATCTGATCAGTTTAAACCAATAAAAATAAAATAAAAACAAATGATGTATACATAACATAATTATGTAATATACATAACGGTATTACTACGAAGAACAATATCCAGTAGAGACGAACCCCGATGCAGAGGCGCTGAGTCAAGCACGTCGAGATGCGAGCTGTATTACTGCGTGAGCTAAGACCGGAGAGACCAGAGTGACACGTGAGTTGCTTTGCTCAACACTCTGGCTAGAGTCGAGAACGGTGGGGTGAGCGTTGAGCGGACGAGTTCCGAGGGTGGGGGGAGCGATGAAATGCCACCACTCACCCGCTCGGAGACAAATCGTCCGTTCTCTTGCGAGCAGGTTGTTGCAAGTAGTTCTTATGTTCTCCGCTAGGAGGCACTCTGTCCTGTTGCTCGCATCAACTGCCAAGAGGGCAGGACGTGCGACTGAAACGATCGCCGACGGAGTGCTATGCTGACAAGGGAACCTCCCCATCGCACCCCCCTCAGATTTAGTTATAAGTTGGCACAGTGGATAGACCTTGATAAACTGAACACAGATCAACTGAGAAAACAGGAAGAAGTTGTGTGGAACTGTGAAAAAATAAGCAAAATATACAAACTGAGTAGCCCATGGGCGACACAGGCAAAATCATGGAGACAGTTAGCTCACGAGCGCCGTGGTCTCGTGGTAGCGTGAGCAACTGCAGAAGCAGAGGTCCTTCCCATCGAGTGAAAATTTTACTTTCTTTATTTTTGCATAGTTATTATCTGTCCGTTCGTTCATTGACGTCTCTGTTCACTGTAATAAGTTTAGTGTCTGTGTTTTGCGACGCATCGCAAAACCGTGCGATTAGTAGACGAAAGGACGTGCCTCTCCAATGGGAACCGAAAACATTTGATCGCAAGGTCATAGATCAACCGATTCCTCCACAGGAAAACTCATCTGATATATTCTATACGACACTGGTGACGGCATGTGCGTCACATGACAGGAATATGTTGTCGACCACCTAACTTGTACACTTGGCGAATGGGTAAAAAGATTCTTCTACCTTGCCCGATTTAGGTTTTCTTGTGAATGTGATAATCACTCCCAAAAAAGTGATGAAAACATAAGAGTTTGTCACATAAACTGAAAATAAAAAATTAAACTTTTCACTCTATGGAAGATTTGAACCAAGGACCTTTCGTTCCACAGCTGCTCACGTTACCACGAGACCACGGCGTTCCTGCGTTTCCGAGATCCTTGATTTTGCATATCTTCCCATGAACTACTCAGATTGTATTTTTGGTTATTTTTTCACAGTTCCACATAACTTCTTCCTGTTTTCTCAATTGATCTGTGTTCAGTTTTTCAAGGCCTATCCACTGTGCCAACTTATAACTAAATCTGAGGGGGGTGCGATGGGGAGGTTCCCTTGTAAGGTGCGCCAGACACTGCACGCGGCAGAGGAAGCACAGAGACGGCACGGCATATGTGAAACACAAAATCCAATGGGGCACTGCACAATGCAGACAGCCAAGGCAGAAGCAGGGCAGAGGCCGGCGCTGGCTGTGTTGTGTGGCGTGCAGTGTGCTCTGACCAGCAGAGGCCCCACTGGTCTTCTCCGACTCTCTCTCTCTCTCTCTCTCTCTCTCTCTCTCTCGCTCTGCTGTGGGAAACGTTTGGAGCTACCGTTCTTTTTTTCTGAATCACTGATTGTTCACTCCTTTGAAAGATTCAACTCTATGAATTAGTTCAGGAGCGGATCCCCCATCACTAGTATAGACGCCCTATATACTCCTTTCACCTTTCTGCTTCCCCTTCTTTGCTTAGAACTAGGTTTCCATCTGAGCTCTTGATATTCACGCAACTGGTTCTCTTTTCTCCAAAGGTCTCTCTAATTTTCCTGTAGGCAGTATCTATCTTACCCCTCGTGAGATAAGCCTCTACATCCTTACGTTTGTCCTCTGGCCATCCCTGCTTAGCCATTTTGCACTTCCTGTCGATCTCGTTTTTGAGACGTTTGTATTCTTTTTTGCCTGCTTCACTTAGTGCATTTTTGTATTTTCTCCTTTCATCAATTAAATTCAGTATCTCTTCTGTTACCCAAGGATTTCTAATAGCCCTCGTCTTTTTACCTACTTGATCCTCTGCTGCCTTCACTATTTCATTCCTCAAAGCTAAGCATTCTTCTTCTACTGTATTTCTTTCCCCCATTCCTGTCAATTGTTCCCTTATGCTCTCCCTGAAACTGTGTAAAGCCTCTGGTTCTTTCAGTTTATCCAGGTCCCATCTCCTTAAATTCCCACCTTTTTGCAATTTCTTCAGTTTTAATCTACAGTTCATAACCAATAGATTGTGGTCAGAGTCCACATCTGTCCCTGGAAATGTCTTACAATTTAAAATCTGTTTCCTAAATCTCTGTCTTACTATTATATAATCTATCTGAGACCTTCTAGTATCTCCAGGGTTCTTCCATGTGTACAACCTTCTTTCATGGTTCTTGAACCAATTGTTAGCTATGATTAAGTTATGCTCTGTGCAAAATTCTACCAGGCGGCTTCCTCTTTCATTTCTTAGCCCCAATCCATATTCACCTACTACGTTTCTTTCTCTTGCTTTTCCTACTGTCGAGTTCCAGTCACCTGTGACTATTAAATTTTCGTCACCCTTCACTACCTGAATAATTTCTTTTATCTCATCATACATTTCATCAATTTCTTCGTCATCCGCAGAGCTAGTTGGCATATAAACTTGTGCTACTGTAGTAGGCGTGGGCTTCGTGTCTGTCTTGGCCACAATAATGCGTTCACTATGCTGTTTGTAGTAGCTTACCCGCACTCCTATTTTTTTATTCATTATTAAACCTACTCCCGCATTACCCCTATTTGATTTTGTATTTATAACCTTGTATTCACCTGATCAAAAGATTTGTTCCTCCTGCCACCGAACTTCACTAATTCCCACTATATCTAACTTTAACCTATCCCTTTCCCTTTTTAAATTTTCTAACCTACCTGCCTGATTAAGGGATCTGACATTCCACGCTCCAATCCGTAGAACGCTAGTTTTCTTTCTCCTGATAGCGACGTCTTCCTGAGTAGTCCCCGCCCGGAGATCCGAATAGGGGACTATATTACCTCAGGAATATTTTACCCAAGAGGACGCCATGATCATTAAATCATACAGTAAAGTTTGAAACTATTGTACGCGATTCATTGGACAGCTCGATCACGCACTAGCGTTAACGTATTTCAAATCGAACGCGCAGGTTTCAGTTTTCCCTAATGGGCTAACGACTCTTTTGTAATAAAGTGATGTGTCTATCTCAGGTAAAGTCTAAATGAAACTGGATTTGTCTCCATTCGGGTCAAAATCACAAAAAATAAAATTCACCGCTCAGGTCAGCAAACTGTACACTTGCACTTTTAGCACTCTAAGTGATAACTCGTCTTAGAGAAAAGCCGCACATAAATTCACAACCTTTCATGCACATAAAATTCAAAACACCTTTATATTAAACAGATAAATTTTGGCCTGCAATTACTAATTAACATTTCCCATTCTGAATAAGCTTCAAAAACTTGTATTTCATAATGAATAAAATTTTATCACCTGAAAGAAACTATTAGTTTGCTGAAACGGATTCAGATTACAGTCAACTCGTGTCTAGAGGATGACGTCACAAATCGATACTTGCTTGGAATGAACGAAATACCTGCAGTGAAAAAAACTGTTCGTTGAGTAATTTACTGAGTTTTATAACAAATTTGGTACCCCTTGCATCGCTACACTGCCCCCCAATCTGTAATGTCGCGATAAGATCGAAGACGTTACAGGATTCACTGGAGCGTGCTAGGGTAGTGTACTGTGCAGTTATACCTTAGTTCATCCATCCCAAGATTCATACCTCTAGTTGTTACATACACTTTACATCACATTTTACATGAGTAATTGTAAATGGGGCCTAACAGAAATTGCCCGTCTCCAAAAGACAATGAATTTGTTCGAATTTCACCTTTTTGACACGATGCACTTCACTCTCACTACACAACACACACACACAACACTTCACTATTTGGCAGCACTTCACTATTTGGTGAGAAGTCCTTTCAACTGTCTGCACAAGGCAGGGGTTGCAGCCAGTTCCGACAAAAAACGGATAGAGCTGCGACCTCCACCGAGCCGTACACCCAGCTATAGTCGGCTCGGTCGTCTTCTTCTTTCTTGCTCTTCAAACACGCCGCGTACAGTGTCGCGTTGAATGACATTTCAGCTGGTAACATCACCTCTGCTTCTCCAACGTGTGTCTTGCGATTCTCTCTGGAGCAAGTGTTGTGTCTTCGCTTGATATTGTTTTGTCAACAGAAAAACGAAATGAATGCGTATTTCTTCCATTTATTCGGCGAATTTCTTTCACAATTTTTTTCAATAAAGATTATTTCCTTGAAATTTGGGTTACAGCATCTGTTGACTGTTTAACGGATTGAAGCTGCTTACTTCAGGTTGGCAATATTTTTTCCAGAAGTTACCTTTTCTGTGAACTTTTTCACTTTAATCTTCTCAAACTATATTACTGTAGTGTGTTTGCCATAACACATACATTATATTTAATAATAATTGAATAAAATAATTTTCTTAACTATGTATAAAATAATGAACAAAGTAATACATCTTGTAGCTCATCCTGTGGCTAAAGTCTAATATCGGTGTCCTGTTGGTAAATACTCTTCTCATTCTCTTTTCCTATATTTTCTCTTCATAAATGGTACATATCTTCTCATTGATAATATTTCTTTATCTCTGTGTGGTGGAATAAACCTTTCATCACTTCAGAATCACAGTCAGCAAGTATATAACTTCCTTCATGGGGAATTTCTATTATTCTGTATGGTCCAGTACATAAATACTGCCATTTTTTATTTCATTTTTTCTTTATCGAGGCTTTTGGATGGTTTCTCAACAATATTTCTTCTCCAATAGCATAAGTTGTTACCTTCTTCACATTTTTATCGAATTTTGCCTTTCATAACTGAACTTTATGTTGTAGGTTTAAGTAAACTTTCTTCGAGGTGTCCTCCCTAGTGAGATTGTCATCTTCAATTTGTGGCCATCCCTTTAGCCAGTCTTGAGAATCGTCCTCGCCATACATCACTTGTTGGGCGAATATCCTGTAGAAGTATGACGTAAGTCGTCATAAATCCCATCAAATTCTGTTAACCACTCTATCTATTTGTAATGTTAATGTGTTGTATATTTACGTATGAATCGATTTAACTTACGGAACAATCTTTACATTGGATTGCCACAGGGATAAAACGTGATTTAATATTGTATTCCTTCATAGTCTCTCTCTCCAGATTCTGCTGGTGTAATAGGCAGCATTGTGTGTCATTATCACCTTCGGTTTTCCAAACTCTGTTAGGAAATCATTGACAAATTTCTTTAACATAGGATCCACATGTAGATCCCTCAAAGGATACAATTTCACATACCTCGAAAAAATATTGTAGAATGCCAGAGTATACTTAAACCTTTCACGAGTATTAGGACATGGTCCACACACATCACAAGATATCAGTGTTAAAAGGTTGGTGTGGTATGATTTTATGTAATTCAATTTTTCGGCAATAGTTGATGGGTTTAGTTTTCTGACAAATCTATTTCTTTAACATGTTACTAGGCAAGCGTTCTAAATTCAGATGGTAGCAATATTGGGCTAACTTGGCTTTGCATTTTAAAGATCCTAGGTGTCACCACTTCAGATGTGTGTACCACAGTAAAGATTCCAGATGTTCCTTTGGAACACGTACTTTCCATGGTTCGGCATGAGCTTTTCTTCGAAATAATATATTAGATTGTAAAGTATATAGAATACGCAAATGATTCGTAGCTCCTCGACTAATTAAATCTCGAATCGGTTTCCAATAAGGATCTTATTCTTGCAACTGCGACATATTGTGACAACTTTGAAATTTGTTTCTCAAAAAAAGCAATAGACAGATTCATTACTTTGAAACCTGAAGTCTGTTCCTCAAATTCTTCACTATCCTGTCTTCTAGGTAAACGAGATAGAGCATCAGATACAACGTTGCCTTTCTCTTTTATATATTGCACTGAAATGTTATATTCTTGAAGCAACAAGGCCCAACTGGTTACCCTTGAGTGAAACATTCTTCCCGTTAAAATATAACACAAAGCTTTATGGTCACAAAATATGGTTATTCTTCTTCAACAGACAAAATATGTAAACTTTTTAAGCGCCCATATCATATCTAGTACCTCTAACTCTGTGGTACAGTATGCCATTTCACATTTAGAGAGCGTTCTGCTTGCGAATCCTATAATCTTAATGGTATTCATATCTTGCGGATCATCCATTTGGAAAAGCGTAGCGCCTCGGCCAGTTTCAGAAGAATCAGTGGCAATGTAAAAATCCTGTTCAAGTTTTGGATGATGTAACAACTAGGTGTTAACTAAAGCGTCTCGGATTTTGTCAAACACTTGACTGCACTCAGGAGTCCATTTCCACATGATGATCTTTCATCATAACTGTAATAAACATTCTTGGCTGATTAATTGATTAGGCAAAAATCGACAGAAAAAACGCTAATCCCATGCATGATTTTAATTCCTTTTTATTTTCAGGATAGGGACACTCTTTGACAGCACTCATTTTCTTAGGATTTGGCATAATACCGTCCGGCGTAATTATATGTCCAAGGAACTTCAGTTGACTTCTGGCGAATCTAGATTTCATTAAATTTACTGTTACTCGACACTCTAAGAATTTCGCAGATACTTTTTGAAGCAGATCGGGATGCTCCTCCCATGTTTCAGTAGTGATCAATAGATCGTCCACATACAAGGTAACTCTCCCGAGCAAATCTCGTCCTTGTACGGTGTGTATGGCCGATATAAATACACCTGCACTGATAATTAGTCCAAATGACATAGGAGTGAATATGTGGTAACTTCTGCCCAGAAAAATAAAAGCAATACTTCCGACGTTCAATAGAGATTTTCGTTTGCCAGTACGAACTTCTTATATCAAGCGATGTCAGAAAGTGGGCACCACAGAATTTCTGAATTAACTCATCCAAATTCTCAGGTCTTGCCTGTACCGGTATGATTATCTTGTTTATCTCTCTGGTCTCTAGAACTGATGTGACGTCACCATTCGCTTTGAGGACCGCCAAAAGAGGGCTACAATATTAGGAATGAGAGGGCTCTGTAATTCCCCACTAACATTTTGTTAATTTCTTTCTTGACTGCCTCTCTCTTTGACCAAGGAACAGAGTAGGAAGTGCGAAAAAAGATTCGTTTGGATACGCCTTAATGTCGCATTCAAAACCTTTGATTATTCCGGGACGTTTGCTAAATACGGGCAGATAATCACTTATCAAGCAACACAAATCTTCTCGTTGACTTGCAGATAGGTATTCGGATTCTGAGATTTTCTCCTGAAGTGTAACTTGACTTATTTCTTCTCCAATATATTCAATATAGAAAATATCATCAACTAAATAACAGTCAATACCAATACAGCTTACCATTAACTTCATGCAATACTGACACGGGACTATTTGGCCCTTTATCGAACAGACTGTCAAAACGTCGCCTTCGGAGTCCAAGGTACACGTTCCTTCTTTTAAATTGATGACTGCTCCAGCATCACACCAAAAATCTAGACCCAAACACATGGTACTGTCATTCTTGAAACAATTAAGAAGGTACTTTCTATTGAACCCCCCCCCCCCCCCGCATCATAATGTGAACTCGTGCCTGCCTTGAGACCTTTTGCGCTTTCGCACTAAATGCTCCAGATACAGTACATCCAGTGACGGGAAATGTAAGCACTTCCGCTCCTCGACTAATTTGTTTAAAACAATCCTGCGTCATTGCGCTAATAGTTGCTGCAGTATCAATCATAATTTCTACATCAATACCATTTATTACTGTCTGAATTGCTATCTGCAAAATTCGTCCACACGCATTCGAAATGTAAGGTGTTTCTTCAATCAGTTCCTCTCTTAGGTCCAAATCATCATTATACCTCAGTACATTCACTTTAAAATGATGCCTGCCCTCCTCATCCTCTCCAGTCATCCTAGGAAGGCTTTCGGAAACTGGTTCTAGTTTAATCTTTCGGTAGCTGTCATATTCAGTGGTTCAAGTGCTTCAACAATACGTACAGTACGGTCGGAATTCGGTAGTTGTTCCCTTTGCTACTTTATTGCTGCATTACCTAGTGGTATCGGTCCTTGTGGTTGTTGTGCTTGTTGAGTTACATTTGTCTCTACCCTTCGAAGGGTCTTTCCAAGTTTGTATACTATCAGGATTGTCTTCTGGGTATATACCACGTCTGAATGAATAATCACACTGATTATTCGAATATCTGCGTTTACGATTTGTTTTTCCTGTACTAATCTGATTCGCCTGATTATTATTAATTCCATAGGTTTCTTTAGTATAATAGGTTTATATTGATTGTTATTATTGGCATTACTGTAGACATGAGGCGTCGCTTGTCCTTCGTGTAGTATAGGTTTAGTATTTCTATCTCGGTTGTCATTATTGTTAATATTACTATAATAATAACAATAATAATAATAATGTTGTGAGGTAGACATTTGATTATTATTCCATACTCAGGCATCGATCGGATCTACTACATACAGAAACTGTTCGACATCATAGCCAAGGACATTTATAGGGTTCCTACATATATGACTAGGTAATCTTCCTTTCAAAATACGAATCACTTCCCTACAGGAAATAGGATCACTCCAGTACCTCGTTTTATTACTGTACTTCCCGATATAGTACCTTAATGAACTTGGTTTACTATTATAAAACTCCAGTTGATACACCACCTTTCATAGTCTGTTGTTTGCTACTCGACCAGTATTTTGCCAAGAAAAGTTGTTCAAACTCCGCGCATGTATTAAAATTCTCACTCGCTTCTGCAGCCCACAGTGCTGTTTCATCTGTGATCTTGGACACAACAAACAAGTTCAGACCAATTGCGAGGAAAAATACGCTTAGAATAGTTGATGAAAATTTTTGGATGAATGTTACCTTTTTCAGTCGAAAAGGTAGAAAACAGTCAGCTTTTGATATACTTGTCTCAACCTTTAAAGACGACAAGCACTCTCTTTGGACGAATGTCATTTTTATTTTCGTGAGAGTCACAAAATTTGTCGCGTGTATTCCCACAACAGTTACATTTTACTTCACTACAGGGTTTATTGTTCCCTAGCCTGTCTTAAGAATAGTTGTCTTTAGTCAGTCCATTTCATAAAGATTTTTGTTCTAATTCTGACAATTTACAATTTGTTTCACTTTGCCACTTGGGTAATTTTTCAATTACTGTATCTTTAATAGCCTGAAACCCACTAGTAAATAACTTGGTAAGTCCATCATTTCCCATGTGTTTTTCCTTAACTACCTCAGCTTGCTTCAACTCGTGAGTGGTGTTGATTTTCTCTTCGACTTCCTGATTTTTAACGTCTTTCCACTCAGAAAGATCATTATCTAATTTTTTAGTTTGGTCCTTTAAATATTTATCTATGCCCTTGGAAGTGTCGAATTCTGACATCTTCTTAGACAGATCCTCAATTTGCACATTAGTCTTCAAGTAACTACTTTCACAGTTACAGATTTTATCTGACAAATCACTATGCCCCTTTGAAATAGTTTCATATTTATTCTCCATCTCATTAATTTTACCCATAAATTCAGTGTGTAGTAAATAAGTCACATCCATGGAAACATTTATTTCTAATTCACTAAATTCAGTATTTAATCGTTCTTCCCACTCTACCTTTAAGTTATCGAATTTCTCGTTTAATTGCCTATTGTCATCTTTAAGTGACAATTTGATTTTCAAGCGACTCGAACTTATTGTCAAATTTTTCATATAGGCAACCCATATTTTCCATTTGAGCGTTGAATCTTTCAGTTTCAGTAAAATCTGGCATCAAATCATTCCCTAAACTACATGCCTACAAATAACATCCATCAGACATCAAAATAAAATATTTTTCAAAAGAACTAGCAAAACAAAGCTGGGATGAAGAGTACAAGGAAACCAATCTGAACATGAAACTCTCCACATTATTTAAATTGAACTTTGAAAAGACATTTCCAGAAGTATGTGTGTCTGTATCAACATCACACAAAAACAGATGGATAACAGCAAATATTAAGAAGTCCTCCCAAACACTTAAATACTTCAGTTCCATGAGAAAAAGTTGCAATGATCCAGAATTCCTAAATTTATATCCTAGATACAAGAAGATCTATAGGAATGTACTGAACGCTGCAAATAATATATAATGCAGAGAATAAAACAAAGCAGTCATGGATGTCATAAAAAAGGAAATGGGGAGAAGCAAACAAACACAGAATAACATACTGCTAAGGGAGGGGTAATAAATGATCCACAACACTTAGCAAACTATATAAAATGAGCATTTTTCAAGTATTGCAGATGACTTACAGCAAAAGACCCAAAAACAAATATAACACCCATAAATAATGTTGCACTAAATACAATGATGTTACTTCCAACCAAAGAGAATGAAGTCAATAACACCGTTCAAAAACTAAAAAATAAAAAGTCTGTAGGTTTAGATGAAGTACCAATGTGTGTACTGAAACAATGCATAGAGATTATACAAGGCACCTTAAAAAACAAAATAAATGAATCCTTCATATCAGGGACATTTCCAGAGCAGTTAAAACAGGCAAGAATTGTATCTTTGCTTAAGAAAGGTAATGTGGAAGACAGAATTACTGGCCCATTTTCCTGCTGTCACCATTCTCAAAAATAATAGAAGCAATTATGGAAGACAGATTAATGAATTACCTGAATAAATACAATATTTTAAGTGAATCACAGTTTGGTTTCCAAATTTGCAAAAATATGGAGTCAGCCTTAGTAGAATTAACAACAGTTGTACTTGATGCTCTTGACAAAGATGAGTGTGTCACTGGCATATTTTTGGAGCTTTCTATTGGCCTATGATATAGCCAGCCACAAGAGTCTATTAAATAAATTAGAAGCAATAGGAAAAAGAGGGGTAGCTAATGACTGGTTTCGATCATACCTAGCAGATAGGGTACAAAGAGTAGAGATTACACATACTTCAAATAGATCTAAACATTCAGTAAAACACTTATCAGAACAAAAATACTTTAATATAGGTGTTCTGCAAGGTAGCATATTAGGACCAATAGTGTTCCTGATATACATTAATGAATTTCCTAGTAGTGTTACTCATGGTCAAAAACTTGTCTTTGCTGATGACAGCAGTATTATAGTCGCTGATAAAACAAGAGACTTCCTTGCAGTGAAAGCAAATGAAACTCTCAAGGAAGTTTACGATTGGTCAATAAGCAATAAAGTGACATTGAACATGAAGAAAACTAAAGCTATAAATTTCAGTTTGAAGAGGGGAAATGACAATGTTAAATTAAATGTAGAGGGCACCTCTGCAGACTGAAACAAATGTAGGATTTCTAGGAATGAATATTGATTGTCAGTTGAAGTAGTGTGAACACACAAAGGTACTTACAAACAGAATGTCATCAGCATGTTATTCCCTTACAATCCTGTCATCAGTTACATACTATTCATACTTGTATGTACACTCAATTATTAGCTAAGGCACTCTTTTTTGGGGAACAAATGCACAAAATATGAACAGAATTTCAAACTCCAGGAAAGAGTCATAAGAATAATAACCAAAAATAGTAGTCAAGCTCATTCAAAACAATGGGGATTGTAACTGATCCAAGTGAATACATTTATCAGTCAGTTGTACACATCAATAATAGCATTGGTAATAAGCTCAAATTACATTTACTGAGAAAAAATAAACATTAAACTCAAAACAGTATTTTCTACCAAGCAATAAAACTGTACAATAAATTACCAAAAGAGATTAAAGAAACTGCAAAAATACTCTTATTTAAAAAGGGAGCAATAAAGTACCTGTTACACAGTGCATTTTATACTTTGAAGGGTTACTTAGATAAAAATAGTAGGGGTTTGGTAAAAAAACGTTATGCAAATAAATAATAATAATGATTATAAAATCTAACATTCCACATAACACATTCACACTCTGGATTTTCCTTCTTCTTTCCAAGCTATGTGCAGCACAGTACTAACACCTCTTCCTCTTTCTGAGCTAACATCTCACTCATTATAGATGGATGGTGGTTCAGTTTTTCAGGATAGCAAATGGGAAGTTGTGATATAGAAAAAGGTCCAGAGACAGCAATGTTTGTATGTAGTGAGTGAAGTGTTGTGAAACAATGTGTGTATAGTGTGTGCAGTGACTGATAGTGATATATGTGTGAACAGTTTCATTTCATTATTTAATAAGATATTTGTAAAAGAATTATTGTATACCAGAAGTAAATCTAATGATTCTCTCTAACTAGAAGTCTGTAAACGTATGTGTATACAAATTAGATTATTTTATATTAGTCTAAACTTGTAAATACTTTGACATGTCCTATACCCTTGTGAAAGAGATCTATGGATGCATAAAGCTGCTACTACTACTACTACTACTAGTGCTACTTACCAAAGATGATACACATTCATTTGCTCCACCATGTCACAAAATTGAATATTGTACTTAGAGGCATCTCACAAGCAGTGCAAAACAAATTCAGTGGAAGATTATTTCGTCCCTTCAACACATCCCGCCCCAACCTGTTAACGAAGGAACAGAGACACATTACTAGTATATACAGTACACGACATTTATGAATTTCATTTCTAAAAGCAACTATTAATAACAAATGTTTCCCCCACAGGCAGTTACTTACCTACATAAAGACTAAAAGGAGCTGTTCTCCAATCCACTAACTTACATTTCTTGTGGGGAGTCTGTTGTCAACAGTGTAAATGCCATTACGTTGTCATAATAAATCGTCACCTTATCACATCACAGATGTACCTGCGAATTAATGAAATTAGAGCAAATGGTAAAATGTCTGTATTACGAAAACTGTAATTTTCTCTGAATAAGCAATCAGTAATTTCAAATAAACCAACATCAGATTGCTACTTAGCAAAGAAGAGACGCATTCACTAGCTTCACCAAATCAGAACCTTAAAATTTGTGCTTTGTGCATCTCACAAGCATTGTGTGCTATGGCCTTCTCGCAACCAGTGCAAAACTCATTCAGTAAAACATTATTTCACCGCTTCCTCACATTCCGTCTCATTCTGTTCAACAATCAACAGAAAAACATTATTAGTATGAACAGTCCACGAAATTTATAAATTTCATCTCAATAAGCAATACTTAAACACGAACAATTCACCTACCTGCAGTTACTTACCAAAGGAAAGGCATGAAAGAAGCTCTTTTCAACTCCACTATCTTTAATTTCTTGTGGCAAGTATTTTCTCTGCAGCGCAGATGTAATTAGGTTCTCATAATAAACCCACGCCTCAGCTCACCACAGATGAATATGCGAATGAATGAAATGTTTGCATTCCGATAACTATAATTCATTCACCATAAGCAATGTGTAATTTCAAATACAACAAGAAAAAATTACTGCTTACGTAAGAAGAGACTTATTCATTCGCTTCCTCACATCACGAAGCTAAATTTTGTGCTTTGGGCGTCTCACAAAAAGTACAAAACTCATTCAGAGACACATTATAACTTGGCTTCCGCACATCTCGCCTCAAGTTGCTAACGATTTGTGAATTAACAAGCATTTCGCTCTCATTTAAGTATATGGCCGGAAGGGACAGCCTTCCAGGAATTGTAAAACGAATTCTGTCGTCTAGGACCGTGTGCCACAAAGAGCGCAGATTCGCACGAGATCGGAAATCCACATGCGTCATTAGTGCTGAAAGAGGCCAGGCTGATCAGGCCTAAGCGCTATAGTGTGCGAGTGAGACAGACGAGAACCTACGACATAGGAAAACCCTGTACGAGCTGTTAGTGCTCAGGGAGATGCAGCAGTGTTAAATATGGCGGACCTAAAATTAGCCATTAAGGGAAACTTTGTGAAAACTATTTAATTCTGTAGTAATTCAGGCAATGAAGCCACAGTAATTTTAATATACATTCCTTCTTAAATTTTCATAGTGATTCCAATAAAACTTAAATATTGATCATATCTATAATAGTTTAGGATTTAATGTTAAAGTGAAATTTCTCTTTGTGTGGTATCGCGGGACTTGGTCTCTGAGCGGTGAGCAGCCGCGCGCCTGGTGTGAACTCTAACTTTTCGCGTAGATAACGACGTGGAGTATTGGACTTGTGTTTCGCAAACAGATTGTGAATTATCTAACTGTGTCAAATGGATATGCACTCGAGTGTAACAGTAACTCTAAATACGACCACTTCCGCTATTAGTTTGCTTTCTGAATACACATTATTCTAACCAAACCGCAACTGTGTGACCTACTTCGTTTATGGGTAGTTAATTTAGTTCCCGAAATTATTACTACAGTTATTACAATTTATGTTAACTTTTTATTTCGCAAACTAGCCATCAGCCAGACAATTTAACCAAAGGGTTAAAAGTGTCTAATATGGGGCGTGTAACGCGACAAGTGCGGTTCAATCCCTAAACGAGTCTTAGCCAAGATATTTCGAAGAAGAGGAAGTGCATGTGAGCCCGAACATCTTTGGGATGTTAGCTCGTAGAATGAACAGAAACACATACAAGAATGAGGATTACACGAAATAAACAAATTTCGTCTCAATAAGCAATACTTAAACACGAAAAATTCACGTACATGCAGTTTCCTGTGGGGAGTCTGTTGTCAGCAGTGCAAATGCCATTAGGCTGACATAATAAATCGTCAGTTCAGTACATCTCTGATGCACCTGCGAATAAATGTCATGAAATAAACTGTTAAAATGTTTGCATTATAAATACTGTAATTTATTCAGCATAAGTAATGTGTAATTTCAAATACAACAAGACAATATTACCGCTTACCAAAGACGAGACTTATTCATTCGCTTTCCCACATCACATAGTTAAATACTTTGCTTTGGGCGATTCACAAGCTGCGCGAAATTCATTTTTAGATTATTTAGTAGCTTCCACACATCACGCTTCAACCTCCTAACGAATGAACAGGGACACATTACTGGTATAAAAATTACAAGTAAATAATGTATTTCACCTCAATAAGCAACAGCTAAACACATTATTCTCCCATAGGCAGTTACTTACTGTGGTGTGCGTACTGTAAGACCTTAGGTACACACACCATCGGATTATTTGACTCGTCACACTAACGAAGTAGGTGAGTGTCAGCATTATGTCTCGTGCGTGGTCTTATCGTGGCGTGTTTATCTTCTGGCGTTAGGTCAGACGATAGAAACGCCACTTACACGCTTAGAGTAGCAGATTGACGGTGACCAACTTTAAACAGAACTTTATTAATTTTCAAACAAATTTATTAAAATGATAACAAGCATAAAAATACGCGGAACGGTAATAGTGGTTGCATGATAAACTCTCTAATTTCTTCAGATTAAACAGTGTGTCATTTCAGATACAACTAGAAAAAATTTGACACTTACAAAGAAGAGACTTCTACGTTCGTTACCCCACACCTGTAAGTTAAATTTTGTGCTTTGGTCGTCTCATAAGAGCTGATAAACACATTCAGTGTCACATTTTTTGGCGTTTCTGCACATCACGCTTCAACCTGCTAACGAATGAACAGACACAAATTACTAGGGGAGACATTAAACGAAAATAATGTATTTCACCTCAATAAGCAACACTTAAATAGGCACATGTCTCCCTCAGTCAGTTACTTACCAAAAAAGACGTAACAGGATGTGTTTTGCACCACACTATCTTAAAAATCTTGTGGGGTGTCTCTTCTGGACACTGCAAATGCCATCGTGTTAGCATAATAAAGCGTTGCCTCAGCACACTGTGATGAACCTGCGAATAAAGCAAATATGAGAAACAGTCATAATGGTTGCATGATAAAAACTGTTATTTATTATCATTAAACAGTGTAATTTTAAATACAACTAGAAAAAGCTGACACTTACAAAGATGAGACTTCTTCGTTCGCCACCCCACACCTGTAAGTTAAATTTTGTGCTTTGGTCGTCTCATAAGCACTGATAAACACATTCAGTGTCACATTTTTTTGGCGTTTCTGCACATCATGCTTCAACCTGCTAACGAATGAACAGACACAAATTACTAGTGTACTCATTACATGAAAATAACGTATTTCACCTTAATAAGCAACACTTAAATAGGCATATTTCTCCCTCAGTCAATTACTTACCAAAAATTACGTAACAGGATGTGTTTTGCACCACACTATCTTAAAAATCTTGTGGGATGTCTCTTCTGTTCACTGCGAATGTCATTGTGTTGGCATAATAAAGCGTTGCCTCAGCACACTGTGATGAACCTGCGAATAAAGCAAATATGAGGAACGGTCATAATGGTTGCATGATGAAAACTGTTATTTCATTACATTAAACAGTGTGTAAATGCAAATACAAATAGAAAAATCTGACACTTACAAAGAAGAGACTTCTCCGTTCGTTACCCCACACCTGTAACTTAAATTTTGTGCTTTGGTCGTCTCATAAGCACTGATAAACACATTCAGTGTCACATTATTCGGCGTTTCCACACATCACGCTTCAACCTGCTAACGAATGAACAGACACAAATTACTAGTGTAGCCATTACACGAAAATAATGTATTTCACCTCAATAAGCAACACTTAAATAGGCATATTTCTCTATCAGTCATTTACTTACCAAAAAAGACGTAATAGAATGTGTTTTGCACCACACTACCTTAAATATATTGTGGGGTGTCTCTTCTGTTAACTGCAAATGCCATCGTGTTGGCATAATAAGGCGTTGCCTCAGCACACTGTGATGAACCTGCGAATAAAGCAAATATGAGGAACTGTCATAATAGTTGCATGATAAAAACTGTTATTTCATTACATTAAACACTGTGTAAATGCAAATACAAATTGAAAAATCTCACACTTACAAAGAAAAGACTTCTTCGTTCGTTACCCCACACCTGTAACTTAAATTTTGTGCCTTGGTCGTCTCATAAGCACTGATAAACACATTCAGTGTCATGTTTCGGCGTTTCCACACATCACGCTTCAACCTGCTAAGGAATGAACAGACACAAATTACTAGTGTAGCCATTACTCGAAAATAATGTATTTCACCTCAATAAGCAACACTTAAATCGGCATTTTTCTCTATCAGTCAGTTACTTACCAAAAAAGACGTAATAGAATGTGTTTTGCACCACACTATCTTAAATATCTTGTTGGGTGTCTCTTCTGTTCAATGCAATTGCCATCGTGTTGGCATAATAAAGCGTTGCCTCAGCACACTGTGATGAACCTGCGAATAAAGCAGATATGAGGAACAGTCATAATGGTTGCATGATAAAAACTGTTATTTCATTACATTAAACAGTGTGTAAATGCAAATACAAATAGAAAAATCTGACACATACAAAGAAGAGACTCCTTCGTTCGTTACCCCACACCTGTAACTTAAATTTTGTGCTTTGGTCGTCTCATAAGCACTGATAAACACATTCAGTGTCACATTTTTGGCGTTTCCACACATCACGCTTCAACCTGCTAAGGAATAAACAGACACAAATTACTAGTGGAGACATTAAACGAAAATAATGTATTTTACCTCAATAAGCAACACTTAAATAGGTATATTTCTCCCTCAGGCAGTTACTCACCAAAAACCACGTAATAGAATGTGTTTTGCACCACACTATCTTAAATATCTTGTGGGGTGTCTCTTCTGTTCACTGCAAATGCCATCGTGTTGGCATAATAAACCGCTGCCTCAGCACACTGTGATGAACCTGCGAATAAAGCAAATATGAGAAACAGTCATAATGGTTGCATGATAAAAACTGTTATTTCATTACATTAAACAGTGTGTAAATGCAAATACAAATAGAAAAATCTCACACTTACAAAGAAGAGACTTCTTCGTTCGTTACCCCACACCTGTAAGTTAAATTTTGTGCTTTGGTCGTCTCATAAGCACTGATAAATAAATTCAGTGTCATGTTTCGGCGCTTCCACACATCACGCTTCAACCTGCTAAGAAATGAAAGACACAAATTACTAGTGTAGACATTAAACGAAAATAATGTAATTGAACTCAATAAGCAACACTTAAATAGGTATATTTCTCCCTCAGGCAGTTACTTACCAAAAAAGACGTAATTGAAGGTGTTTTCCACCACACTATCTTAAATATCTTGTGGGGTGTCTCTTCTGTTGACTGCAATTGCCATCGTGTTGGCATAATAAAGCGTTGCCTCAGCACACTGTGATGAACCTGCGAATAAAGCAAATATGAGGAACAGTCACAATGGTTGCATGATAAAAACTGTTATTTCATTACATTAAACAGTGTGTAAATGCAAATACAAATAGAAAAATCTCACACTTACAATGAAGAGACTTCTTCGTTCGTTACCCCCCACCTGTAAGTTAAATTTTGTGCTTTGGTCGTCTCATAAGCGCTGATAAATAAATTCAGTGTCATGTTTCGGCGCTTCCACACACCACGCTTCACCCTGCTAAGAAATGAAAGACACAAATTACTAGTGTAGACATTAAACGAAAATAATGTAATTGAACTCAATAAGCAACACTTAAATAGGTATATTTCTCCCTCAGGCAGTTACCTACCAAAAAAGACGTAATTGAAGGTGTTTTCCACCACACTATCTTAAATATCTTGTGGGTTGTCTCTTCTGTTCACTGCAAATGCCATCGTGTTGGCATAATAAGGCGTTGCATCAGCACACTGTGATGAACCTGCGATTAAAGCAAATATGAGGAACAGTCACAATGGTTGCATGATAAAAATTGTTATTTCATTACATTAAACAGTGTGTAAATGCAAATACAAATAGAAAAATCTCACACAAAGGAGAGACTTCTTCGTTCGTTACCCCACACCTGTAAGTTAAATTTTGTGCTTTGGTCGTCTCATAAGCACTGATAAACACATTCAGTGTCATGTTTCGGCGTTTCCACACATCACGCTTCAACCTGCGAAGGAATGAACAGACACAAATTACTAGTGTAGACATTAAACGAAAATAATGTATTTCACCTCAATAAGCAACACTTAAATAGGTATATTTCTCCCTCAGGCAGTTACTTACCAAAAAAGACGTAATAGAATATGTTTTGCACCACACTATCTTAAATATCTTGTGGGGTGTCTCTTCTGTTCACTGCAAATGCCATCGTGTTGGCATAATAAACCGTTGCCTCAGCACACTGTGATGAACCTGCGAATAAAGCAAATATGAGGAACAGTCATAATGGTTGCATGATAAAAACTGTTATTTCATTACATTAAACAGTGTGTAAATGCAAATACAAATAGAAAAATCTCACACTTACAAAGAAGAGACTTCTTCGTTCGTTACCCCACACCTGTAAGTTAAATTTTGTGCTTTGGTCGTCTCATAAGCACTGATAAATAAATTCAGTGTCATGTTTCGGCGCTTCCACACATCACGCTTCAACCTGCTAAGAAATGAAAGACACAAATTACTAGTGTAGACATTAAACGAAAATAATGTAATTGAACTCAATAAGCAACACTTAAATAGGTATATTTCTCCCTCAGGCAGTTACTTACCAAAAAAGACGTAATTGAAGGTGTTTTCCACCACACTATCTTAAATATCTTGTGGGGTGTCTCTTCTGTTCACTGCAAATGCCATCGTGTTGGCATAATAAGGCGTTGCCTCAGCACACTGTGATGAACCTGCGATTAAAGCAAATATGAGGAACAGTCACAATGGTTGCATGATAAAAACTGTTATTTCATTACATTAAACAGTGTGTAAATGCAAATACAAATAGAAAAATCTGACACTTACAAAAAAGAGACTTCTTCGTTCGTTACCCCACACCTGTAACTTAAATTTTGTGCTTTGGTCGTCTCATAAGCACTGATAAACACATTCAGTGTCATGTTTCGGCGTTTCCACACATCACGCTTCAACCTGCTAAGGAATGAACAGACACAAATTACTAGTGTAGACATTAAACGAAAATAATGGATTTCACCTCAGTAAGCAACACTTAAATAGGTATATTTCTCCCTCAGGCAGTTACTTAACAAAAAAGACGTAATAGAATGTGTTTTCCACCACACTATCTTAAATATCTTGTGGGGGGTCTGTTCTGTTCATTGCAAATGCCACCGTGTTGGCATTATAAAGCGTTGCCTCAGCACACTGTGATGAACCTGCGAATAAAGCAAATATGAGAAACAGTCATAATGGTTGCATGATAAAAACTGTTATTTCATTACATTAAACAGTGTGTAAATGCAAATACAAATAGAAAAATCACACACAAAGGAGAGGCTTCTTCGTTCGTTACCCCACACCTGTAAGTTAAATTTTGTGATTTGGTCGTCTCATAAGCACTGATAAACACATTCAGTGTCACATTTTTCGGCGTTTCCACACATCACGCTTCACCCTGCGAAGGAATGAACAGACACAAATTACTAGTGTAGACATTAAACGAAAATAATGTATTTCACCTCAATAAGCAACACTTAAATAGGTATATTTCTCCCTCAGGCAGTTACTTACCAAAAAAGACGTAATAGAATGTGTTTTGCACCACACTATCTTAAATATCTTGTGGGGTGTCTCTTCTGTTCACTGCAAATGCCATCGTGTTGGCATAATAAACCGTTGCCTCAGCACACTGTGATGAACCTGCGAATAAAGCAAATATGAGGAACAGTCATAATGGTTGTATGATAAAAACTGTTATTTCATTACATTAAACAGTGTGTAAATGCAAATACAAATAGAAAAATCTCACACTTACAAAGAGGAGACTTCTTCCTTCGTTACCCCACACCTGTAAGTTAAATTTTGTGCTTTGGTCGTCTCATAAGCACTGATAAATAAATTCAGTGTCATGTTTCGGCGCTTCCACACATCACGCTTCAACCTGCTAAGAAATGAAAGACACAAATTACTAGTGTAGACATTAAACGAAAATAATGTAATTGATCTCAATAAGCAACACTTAAATAGGTATATTTCTCCCTCAGGCAGTTACTTACCAAAAAAGACGTAATTGAAGGTGTTTTCCACCACACTATCTTAAATATCTTGTGGGGTGTCTCTTCTGTTCACTGCAAATGCCATCGTGTTGGCATAATAAGGCGTTGCCTCAGCACACTGTGATGAACCTGCGAATAAGGCAAATATGAGGAACAGTCATAATGGTTGCATGATAAAAACTGTTATTTCATTACATTAAACAGTGTGTAAATGCAAATACAAATAGAAAAATCTCACACTTACAATGAAGAGACTTCTTCGTTCGTTACCCCACACCTGTAAGTTAAATTTTGTGCTTTGGTCGTCTTATAAGCATTGATATATAAATTCAGTGTCATGTATCGGCGATTCCACACATCACGCTTCAATCTGCTAAGGAATGAAAGACACAAATTACTAGTGCAGACATTAAACAAAAATAATGTAATTCACCTCAATAAGCAACACTTAAATAGGTATATTTCTCCCTCAGGCAGTTACTTACCAAAAAAGACGTAATAGAATGTGTTTTGCACCACACTATCTTAAATTTCTTGTGGGGTGTCTCTTCTGTTCACTGCAAATGCCATCGTTTTGGCATAATAAAGCGTTGCCTCAGCACACTGTAATGAACCTGCGAATAAAGCAAATATGAGGAACAGTCATAATGGTTGCATGATAAAAACTGTTATTTCATTACATTAAACAGTGTGTAAATGCAAATACAAATAGAAAAATCTCACACTTACAAAGTAGAGACCTTTTCGTTCGTTACCCCACACCTGTAACTTAAATTTTGTGCTTTGGTCGTCTCATAAGCACTGATAAACACATTCAGTGTCACATTTTTCGGCGTTTCCACACATCACGCTTCAACCTGCGAAGGAATGAACAGACACAAATTACTAGTGTAGACATTAAACGAAAATAATGTATTTCACCTCAATAAGCAACACTTAAATAGGTATACTTCTCCCTCAGGCAGTTACTTAACATAAAAGACGTAATAGAATGTGTTTTGCTTCACACTATCTTAAATATCTTGTGGGGTGTCTGTTCTGTTCATTGCAAATGCCACCGTGTTGGCATTATAAAGCGTTGCCTCAGCACACTGTGATGAAACTGCGAATAAAGCAAATATGAGGAACTGTCACAATGGTTGCATGATGAAAACTGTTATTTCATTACATTAAACAGTGTGTAAATGCAAATACAAATAGAAAAATCTGACACTTACAAAGAAGAGACTTCTTCGTTCGTTACCCCACACCTGTAACTTAAATTTTGTGCTTTGGTCGTCTCATAAGCACTGATAAACACATTCAGTGTCATGTTTCGGCGTTTCCACACATCACGCTTCAACCTGCTAAGGAATGAAAGACACAAATTACTAGTGTAGACATTAAACGAAAATAATGGATTGCACCTCAGTAAGCAACACTTAAATAGGTATATTTCTCCCTCAGGCAGTTACTAACCAAAAAAGACGTAATAGAATGTGTTTTCCACGACACTATCTTAAATATCTTGTGGGGTGTCTGTTCTGTTCATTGCAAATGCCATCGTGATGGCATAATAAAGCGTTTCCTCAGCACACTGTGATGAACCTGCGAATAAAGCAAATATGAGGACAGTCATAATGGTTGCATGATGAAAACTGTTATTTCATTACATTAAACAGTGTGTAAATGCAAATACAAATAGAAAAATCTGACACTTCCAAAGAAGAGACTTCTTCGTTCGTTACCCCACACCTGTAACTTAAATTTTGTGCTTTGGTCGTCTCATAAGCACTGATAAACACATTCAGTGTCATGTTTCGGCGTTTCCACACATCACGCTTCAACCTGCTAAGGAATGAAAGACACAAATTACTAGTGTAGACATTAAACGAAAATAATGGATTTCACCTCAGTAAGCAACACTTAAATAGGTATATTTCTCCCTCAGGCAATTACTTACCAAAAAAGACGTAATAAGGTTTTTTCCACCACACTATCTTAAATATCTTGTGGGGTGTCTCTTCTGTTCACTGCAAATGCCATCGTGTTGGCATGATAAAGCGTTGCCTCAGCACACTGTGATGAACCTGCGAATAAAGCAAATATGAGGAACAGTCATAATCGTTGCATGATAAAAACTGTTATTTCATAACATTAAACAGTGTGCAAATGCAAATACAAATAGAAAAATCTGACACTTACAAAGAAGAGACTTCTTCGTTCGTTACCCCACACCTGTAACTTAAATTTTGTGCTTTGGTCGTCTCATAAGCACTGATAAACACATTCAATGTCATGTTTCGGCGTTTCCACACATCACGCTTCAACCTGCTAAGGAATGAAAGACACAAATTACTAGTGTAGACATTAAACGAAAATAATGGATTTCACCTCAGTAAGCAACACTTAAATAGGTATTTTTCTCCCTCAGGCAGTTACTTAACAAAAAAGACGTAATAGAATGTGTTTTCCACCACACTATCTTAAATATCTTGTGGGGTGTCTGTTCTGTTCATTGCAAATGCCACCGTGTTGGCATTATAAAGCGTTGCCTCAGCACACTGTGATGAACTTGCGAATAAAGCAAATATGAGGACAGACATAATGGTTGCATGATGAAAACTGTTATTTCATTACATTAAACAGAGTGTAAATGCAAATACAAATAGAAAAATCTCACACTTACAAAGAAGAGACTTCTTCGTTCGTTACTCCACACCTGTAACTTAAATTTTGTGCTTTGGTCGTCTCATAAGCACTGATAAACACATTCAGAGTCATGTTTCGGCGTTTCCACACATCACGCTTCAACCTGCTAAGGAATGAAAGACACAAATTACTAGTGTAGACATTAAACGAAAATAATGGATTTCACCTCAGTAAGCAACACTTAAATAGGTATATTTCTCCCTCAGGCACTTACTTAACAAAAAGACGTAATAGAATGTGTTTTGCACCACACTATCTTAAATATCTTGTGGGGTGTCTCTTCTGTTCACTGCAAATGCCTTCGTGTTGGCATAATAAAGCGTTGCCTCAGCACACTGTGATGAACCTGCGAATAAAGCAAATATGAGGACAGTCATAATGGTTGCATGATGAAAACTGTTATTTCATTACATTAAACAGTGTGTAAATGCAAATACAAATAGAAAAATCTGACACTTACAAAGAAGAGACTTCTTCGTTCGTTACCCCACACCTGTAACTTAAATTTTGTGCTTTGGTCGTCTCATAAGCACTGATAAACACATTCAGTGTCATGTTTCGGCGTTTCCACACATCACGCCTCAACCTGCTAAGGAATGAAAGACACAAATTACTAGTGTAGTCATTAAACGAAAATAATGGATTTCACCTCAGTAAGCAACACTTAAATAGGTATATTTCTCCCTCAGGCAGTTACTTAACAAAAAAGACGTAATAGAATGTGTTTTCCACCACACTATCTTAAATATCTTGTGGGGTGTCTGTTCTGTTCATTGCAAATGCCACCGTGTTGGCATTATAAAGCGTTGCCTCAGCACACTGTGATGAACCTGCGAATAAAGCAAATATGAGGACAGACATAATAGTGGCATGATGAAAACTGTTATTTCATTACATTAAACAGTGTGTAAATGCAAATACAAATAGAAAAATCTCACACTTACAAAGAAGACACTTCTTCGTTCGTTACTCCACACCTGTAACTTAAATTTTGTGCTTTGGTCGTCTCATAAGCACTGATACACACATTCCGTTGTCATGTTTCGGCGTTTCCACACATCACGCTTCAACCTGCTAAGGAATGAAAGACACAAATTACCAGTGTAGACATTAAACGAAAATAATGGATTTCACCTCAGTAAGCAACACTTAAATAGGTATATTTCTCCCTCAGGCAGTTACTTAACAAAAAAGACGTAATAGAATGTGTTTTCCACCACACTATCTTAAATATCTTGTGGGGTGTCTGTTCTGTTCATTGCAAATGCCACCGTGTTGGCATTATAAAGCGTTGCCTCAGCACACTGTGATGAACCTGCGAATAAAGCAAATATGAGGACAGTCATAATGGTTGCATGATGAAAACTGTTATTTCATTACATTAAACAGTGTGTAAATGCAAATACAAATAGAAAAATCTCACACTTACAAAGAAGAGACTTCTTCGTTCGTTACTCCACACCTGCAACTTAAATTTTGTGCTTTGGTCGTCTCATAAGCACTGATAAACACATTCAGTGTCATGTTTCGGCGTTTCCACACATCACGCTTCAACCTGCTAAGGAATGAAAGACACAAATTACTAGTGTAGACATTAAACGAAAACAATGGATTTCACCTCAGTAAGCAACACTTAAATAGGTATATTTCTCCCTCAGGCACTTACTTAACAAAAAAGACGTAATAGAATGTGTTTTGCACCACACTATCTTAAATATCTAGTGGGGTGTCTCTTCTGTTCACTGCAAATGCCACCGTAATGGCATTATAAAGCGTTGCCTCAGCACACTGTGATGAACCTGCGAATAAAGCAAATATGAGGACAGTCATAATGGTTGCATGATGAAAACTGTTATTTCATTACATTAAACAGTGTGTAAATGCAAATACAAATAGAAAAATCTGACACTTACAAAGAAGAGACTTCTTCGTTCGTTACCCCACACCTGTAACTTAAATTTTGTGCTTTGGTCGTCTCATAAGCACTGATAAATAAATTCAGTGTCATGTTTCGGCGTTTCCACACATCACGCTTCAACCTGCTAAGGAATGAAAGACACAAATTACTAGTGTAGACATTAAACGAAAATAATGGATTTCACCTCAGTAAGCAACACTTAAATAGGTATATTTCTCCCTCAGGCAGTTACTTACCAAAAAAGATGTAATAGAATGTGTTTTCCACCACACTATCTTAAATATCTTGTGTGGTGTCTCTTCTGTTCACTGCAAATGCCATCGTGTTGGCATAATAAAGCGTTGCCTCAGCACACTGTGATGAACCTGCGAATAAAGCAAATATGAGGACAGTCATAATGGTTGCATCATGAAAACTGTTATTTCATTACATTAAACAGTGTGTAAATGCAAATACAAATAGAAAAATCTGACACTTACAAAGAAGAGACTTCTTCGTTCGTTACCCCACGCCTGTAACTTAAATTTTGTGCTTTGGTCGTCTCATAAGCACTGATAAACACATTTAGTGTCATGTTTCGGCGTTTCCACACATCACGCTTCAACCTGCTAAGGAATGAAAGACACAAATTACTAGTGGTGTAGACATTAAACGAAAATAATGGATTTCACCTCAGTAAGCAACACTTAAATAGGTATATTTCTCCCTCAGGCAGTTACTTACCAAAAAAGACGTAATAGAATGTGTTTTCCACCACACTATCTTAAATATCTTGTGGGGTGTCTCTTCTGTTCACTGCAAATGCGATTGTGTTGGCATAATAAAGCGTTGCCTCTGCACACTGTGATGAACCTGCGAATAAAGCAAATATGAGGACAGTCATAATGGTTGCATGATAAAAACTGTTATTTCATTACATTAAACAGTGTGCAAATGCAAATACAAACAGAAAATTCTGACACTTACAAAGAAGATTCTTCTTCGTTCGTTACCCCACACCTGTAAGTTAAATTTTGTGATCTGGTCGTCTCATAAGCACTGATAAACACATTCAGTGTCACATTTTTCGGCGTTTCCACACATCACGCTTCAACCTGCGAAGGAATGAACAGACACAAATTACTAGTGTAGACATTAAACGAAAATAATGTATTTCACCTCAATAAGCAACACTTAAATAGGTATATTTCTCCCTCAGGCAGTTACGTACCAAAAAAGACGTAATAGAATGTGTTTTGCACCACACTATCTTAAATATCTTGTGGGGTGTCTCTTCTGTTCACTGCAAATGCCATCGTGTTGGCATAATAAACCGTTGCCTCAGCACACTGTGATGAACCTGCGAATAAAGCAAATATGAGGAACAGTCATAATGGTTGCATGATAAAAACTGTTATTTCATTACATTAAACAGTGTGTAAATGCAAATACAAATAGAAAAATCTGACACTTACAAAGAAGAGACTTCTTCGTTCGTTACCCCACACCTGTAAGTTAAATTTTGTGCTTTGGTCGTCTCATAAGCACTGATAAATAATTCAGTGTTATGTTTCGGCGCTTCCACACATCACGCTTCAACCTGCTAAGAAATGAAAAACACAAATTACTAGTGTAGACATTAAACGAAAATAATGTAATTGAACTCAATAAGCAACACTTAAATAGGTATATTTCTCCCTCAGGCAGTTACTTACCAAAAAAACGTAATTGAAGGTGTTTTCCACCACACTATCTTAAATATCTTGTGGGGTGTCTCTTCTGTTCACTGCAAATGCCATCGTGTTGGCATAATAAGGCGTTGCCTCAGCACACTGTGATGAACCTGCGAATAAGGCAAATATGACGAACAGTCATAATGGTTGCATGATAAAAATTGTTATTTCATTACATTAAACAGTGTGTAAATGCAAATACAAATAGAAAAATCTCACACTTACAATGAAGAGACTTCTTCGTTCGTTACCCACACCTGTAAGTTAAATTTTGTGCTTTGGTCGTCTTATAAGCATTGATATATAAATTCAGTGTCATGTATCGGCGATTCCACACATCACGCTTCAATCTGCTAAGGAATGAAAGACACAAATTACTAGTGCAGACATTAAACGAAAATAATGTAATTCACCTCAATAAGCAACACTTAAATAGGTATATTTCCCCCTCAGGCAGTTACTTACCAAAAAAGACGTAATAGAATGTGTTTTGCTTCACACTATCTTAAATATCTTGTGGGGTGTCTGTTCTGTTCATTGCAAATTCCACCGTGTTGGCATTATAAAGCGTTGCCTCAGCACACTGTGATGAACCTGCGAATAAAGCAAATATGAGGACAGTCATAATGGTTGCATGATGAAAACTGTTATTTCATTACATTAAACAGTGTGTAAATGCAAATACAAATAGAAAAATCTCACACTTACAAAGAAGAGACTTCTTCGTTCGTTACTCCACACCTGTAACTTAAATTTTGTGCTTTGGTCGTCTCATAAGCACTGATAAACACATTCGGTGTCATGTTTCGGCGTTTCCACACATCACGCTTCAACCTGCTAAGGAATGAAAGACACAAATTACTAGTGTAGACATTAAACGAAAACAATGGATTTTACCTCAGTAAGCAACACTTAAATAGGTATATTTCTCCCTCAGGCACTTACTTAACAAAAAAGACGTAATAGAATGTGTTTTGCACCACACTATCTTAAATATCTTGTGGGGTGTCTCTTCTGTTCACTGCAAATGCCACCGTAATGGCATTATAAAGCGTTGCCTCAGCACACTGTGATGAACCTGCGAATAAAGCAAATATGAGGACAGTCATAATGGCTGCATGATGAAAACTGTTATTTCATTACATTAAACAGTGTGTAAATGCAAATACAAATAGAAAAATCTCACACTTACAAAGAAGAGACTTCTTCGTTCGTTACCCCACGCCTGTAACTTAAATTTTGTGCTTTGGTCGTCTCATAAGCACTGATAAACACATTTAGTGTCATGTTTCGGCGTTTCCACACATCACGCTTCAACCTGCTAAGGAATGAAAGACACAAATTACTAGTGTAGACATTAAACGAAAATAATGGATTTCACCTCAGTAAGCAACATTTAAATAGGTATATTTCTCCCTCAGGCAGTTACTTACCAAAAAAGACGTAATAGAATGTGTTTTCCACCACACTATCTTAAATATCTTGTGGGGTGTCTCTTCTGTTCACTGCAAATGCGATTGTGTTGGCATAATAAAGCGTTGCCTCTGCACACTGTGATGAACCTGCGAATAAAGCAAATATGAGGACAGTCATAATGGTTGCATGATAAAAACTGTTATTTCATTACATTAAACAGTGTGCAAATGCAAATACAAATAGAAAATTCTGACACTTACAAAGAAGAGACTTCTTCGTTCGTTACCCCACACCTGTAAGTTAAATTTTGTGATCTGGTCGTCTCATAAGCACTGATAAACACATTCAGTGTCACATTTTTTGGCGTTTCCACACATCACGCTTCAACCTGCGAAGGAATGAACAGACACAAATTACTAGTGTAGACATTAAACGAAAATAATGTATTTCACCTCAATAGGCAACACTTAAATAGGTACATTTCTCCCTCAGGCAGTTACTTACCAAAAAAGACGTAATAGAATGTGTTTTGCACCACACTATCTTAAATATCTTGTGGGGTGTCTCTTCTGTTCACTGCAAATGCCATCGTGTTGGCATAATAAACCGTTGCCTCAGCACACTGTGATGAACCTGCGAATAAAGCAAATATGAGGAACAGTCATAATGGTTGCATGATAAAAACTGTTATTTCATTACATTAAACAGTGTGTAAATGCAAATACAAATAGAAAAATCTCACACTTACAAAGAAGAGACTTCTTCGTTCGTTACCCCACACCTGTAAGTTAAATTTTGTGCTTTGGTCGTCTCATAAGCACTGATAAATAAATTCAGTGTCATGTTTCGGCGCTTCCACACATCACGCTTCAACCTGCTAAGAAATGAAAGACACAAATTACTAGTGTAGACATTAAACGAAAATAATGTAATTGAACTCAATAAGCAACACTTAAATAGGTATATTTCTCCCTCAGGCAGTTACTTACCAAAAAAGACGTAATTGAAGGTGTTTTCCACCACACTATCTTAAATATCTTGTGGGGTGTCTCTTCTGTTCACTGCAAATGCCATCGTGTTGGCATAATAAGGCGTTGCCTCAGCACACTGTGATGAACCTGCGAATAAGGCAAATATGAGGAACAGTCATAATGGTTGCATGATAAAAACTGTTATTTCATTACATTAAACAGTGTGTAAATGCAAATACAAATAGAAAAATCTGACACTTACAAAGAAGAGACCTCTTCGTTCGTTACCCCACACCTGTAAGTTGAATTTTGTGCTTTGGTCGTCTCATAAGCACTGATAAACGCATTCAGTGTCACATTTTTCGGCGTTTCCACACATCACGCTTCAACCTGCGAAGGAATGAACAGACACAAATTACTAGTGTAGACATTAAACGAAAATAATGTAATTGAACTCAATAAGCAACACTTAAATAAGTATACTTCTCCCTCAGGCAGTTACTTAACATAAAAGACGTAATAGAATGTGTTTTGCTTCACACTATCTTAAATATCTTGTGGGGTGTCTGTTCTGTTCATTGCAAATGCCACCGTGTTGGCATTATAAAGCGTTGCCTCAGCACACTGTGATGAACCTGCGAATAAAGCAAATATGAGGAACAGTCACAATGGTTGCATGATAAAAACTGTTATTTCATTACATTAAACAGTGTGTAAATGAAAATACAAATAGAAAAATCTGACACTTACAAAGAAGAGACCTCTTCGTTCGTTACCCCACACCTGTAACTTAAATTTTGTGCTTTGGTCGTCTCATAAGCACTGAGAAACACATTCAGTGTCATGTTTCGGCGTTTCCACACATCACGCTTCAACCTGCTAAGGAATGAAAGACACAAATTACTAGTGTAGATATTAAACGAAAATAATGGATTGCACCTCAGTAAGCAACACTTAAATAGGTATATTTCTCCCTCAGGCAGTTACTTACCAAAAAAGACGTAATAGAATGTGTTTTCCACGACACTATCTTAAATATCTTGTGGGGTGTCTGTTCTGTTCATTGCAAATGCCATCGTGTTGGCATAATAAAGCGTTTCCTCAGCACACTGTGATGAACCTGCGAATAAAGCAAATATGAGGACAGTCATAATGGTTGCATGATGAAAACTGTTATTTCATTACATTAAACAGTGTGTAAATGCAAATACAAATAGAAAAATCTGACACTTCCAAAGAAGAGACTTCTTCGTTCGTTACCCCACACCTGTAACTTAAATTTTGTGCTTTGGTCGTCTCATAAGCACTGATAAACACATTCAGTGTCATGTTTCGGCGTTTCCACACATCACGCTTCAACCTGCTAAGGAATGAAAGACACAAATTACTAGTGTAGACATTAAACGAAAATAATGGATTTCACCTCAGTAAGCAACACTTAAATAGGTATATTTCTCCCTCAGGCAGTTACTTACCAAAAAAGACGTAATAAGGTTTTTTCCACCACACTATCTTAAATATCTTGTGGGGTGTCTCTTCTGTTCACTGCAAATGCCATCGTGTTGGCATGATAAAGCGTTGCCTCAGCACACTGTGATGAACCTGCGAATAAAGCAAATATGATGAACAGTCATAATCGTTGCATGATAAAAACTGTTATTTCATAACATTAAACAGTGTGCAAATGCAAATACAAATAGAAAAATCTGACACTTACAAAGAAGAGACTTCTTCGTTCGTTACCCCACACCTGTAACTTAAATTTTGTGCTTTGGTCGTCTCATAAGCACTGATAAACACATTCAATGTCATGTTTCGGCGTTTCCACACATCACGCTTCAACCTGCTAAGGAATGAAAGACACAAATTACTAGTGTAGACATTAAACGAAAATAATGGATTTCACCTCAGTAAGCAACACTTAAATAGGTATATTTCTCCCTCAGGCAGTTACTTAACAAAAAAGACGTAATAGAATGTGTTTTCCACCACACTATCTTAAATATCTTGTGGGGTGTCTGTTCTGTTCACTCCAAATGCCACCGTGTTGGCATTATAAAGCGTTGCCTCAGCACACTGTGATGAACCTGCGAATAAAGCAAATATGAGGACAGACATAATGGTTGCATGATGAAAACTGTTATTTCATTACATTAAACAGTGTGTAAATGCAAATACAAATAGAAAAATCTCACACTTACAAAGAAGAGACTTCTTCGTTCGTTACTCCACACCTGTAACTTAAATTTTGTGCTTTGGTCGTCTCATAAGCACTGATAAACACATTCAGTGTCATGTTTCGGCGTTTCCACACATCACGCTTCAACCTGCTAAGGAATGAAAGACACAAATTACTAGTGTAGACATTAAACGAAAATAATGGATTTCACCTCAGTAAGCAACACTTAAATAGGTATATTTCTCCCTCAGGCACTTACTTAACAAAAAGACGTAATAGAATGTGTTTTGCACCACACTATCTTAAATATCTTGTGGGGTGTCTCTTCTGTTCACTGCAAATGCCTTCGTGTTGGCATAATAAAGCGTTGCCTCAGCACACTGTGATGAACCTGCGAATAAAGCAAATATGAGGACAGTCATAATGGTTGCATGATGAAAACTGTTATTTCATTACATTAAACAGTGTGTAAATGCAAATACAATTAGAAAAATCTGACACTTACAAAGAAGAGACTTCTTCGTTCGTTACCCCACACCTGTAACTTAAATTTTGTGCTTTGGTCGTCTCATAAGCACTGATAAACACATTCAGTGTCATGTTTCGGCGTTTCCACACATCACGCCTCAACCTGCTAAGGAATGAAAGACACAATTTACTAGTGTAGACATTAAACGAAAATAATGGATTTCACCTCAGTAAGCAACACTTAAATAGGTATATTTCTCCCTCAGGCAGTTACTTAACAAAAAAGACGTAATAGAATGTGTTTTCCACCACACTATCTTAAATATCTTGTGGGGTGTCTGTTCTGTTCATTGCAAATGCCACCGTGTTGGCATTATAAAGCGTTGCCTCAGCACACTGTGATGAACCTGCGAATAAAGCAAATATGAGGACAGACATAATAGTTGCATGATGAAAACTGTTATTTCATTACATTAAACAGTGTGTAAATGCAAATACCAATAGAAAAATCTCACACTTACAAAGAAGACACTTCTTCGTTCGTTACTCCACACCTGTAACTTAAGTTTTGTGCTTTGGTCGTCTCATAAGCACTGATAAACACATTCAGTGTCATGTTTCGGCGTTTCCACACATCACGCTTCAACCTGCTAAGGAATGAAAGACACAAATTACCAGTGTAGACATTAAACGAAAATAATGGATTTCACCTCAGTAAGCAACACTTAAATAGGTATATTTCTCCCTCAGGCAGTTACTTAACAAAAAAGACGTAATAGAATGTGTTTTCCACCACACTATCTTAAATATCTTGTGGGGTGTCTGTTCTGTTCATTGCAAATGCCACCGTGTTGGCATTATAAAGCGTTGCCTCAGCACACTGTGATGAACCTGCGAATGAAGCAAATATGAGGACAGTCATAATGGTTGCATGATGAAAACTGTTATTTCATTACATTAAACAGTGTGTAAATGCAAATACAAATAGAAAAATCTCACACTTACAAAGAAAAGACTTCTTCGTTCGTTACTCCACACCTGTAACTTAAATTTTGTGCTTTGGTCGTCTCATAAGCACTGATAAACACATTCAGTGTCATGTTTCGGCGTTTCCACACATCACGCTTCAACCTGCTAAGGAATGAAAGACACAAATTACTAGTGTAGACATTAAACGAAAACAATGGATTTCACCTCAGTAAGCAACACTTAAATAGGTATATTTCTCCCTCAGGCACTTACTTAACAAAAAAGACGTAATAGAATGTGTTTTGCACCACACTATCTTAAATATCTTGTGGGGTGTCTCTTCTGTTCACTGCAAATGCCACCGTAATGGCATTATAAAGCGTTGCCTCAGCACACTGTGATGAACCTGCGAATAAAGCAAATATGAGGACAGTCATAATGGTTGCATCATGAAAACTGTTATTTCATTACATTAAACAGTGTGTAAATGCAAATACAAATAGAAAAATCTAACACTTACAAAGAAGAGACTTCTTCGTTCGTTACCCCACGCCTGTAACTTAAATTTTGTGCTTTGGTCGTCTCATAAGCACTGATAAACACATTTAGTGTCATGTTTCGGCGTTTCCACACATCACGCTTCAACCTGCTAAGGAATGAAAGACACAAATTACTAGTGTAGACATTAAACGAAAATAATGGATTTCACCTCAGTAAGCAACACTTAAATAGGTATATTTCTCCCTCAGGCACTTACTTAACAAAAAAGACGTAATAGAATGTGTTTTGCACCACACTATCTTAAATATCTTGTGGGGTGTCTCTTCTGTTCACTGCAAATGCGATTGTGTTGGCATAACAAAGCGTTGCCTCTGCACACTGTGATGAACCTGCGAATAAAGCAAATATGAGGACAGTCATAATGGTTGCATGATAAAAACTGTTATTTCATTACATTAAACAGTGTGTAAATGCAAATACAAATAGAAAATTCTGACACTTACAAAGAAGAGACTTCTTCGTTCGTTACCCCACACCTGTAACTTAAATTTTGTGCTTTGGTCGTCTCATAAGCACTGATAAACACATTCAGTGTCATGTTTCGGCGTTTCCACACATCACGCTTCAACCTGCTAAGGAATGAAAGACACAAATTACTAGTGTAGACATGAAACGAAAATAACGGATTTCACCTCAGTAAGCAACACTTAAATAGGTATATTTCTCCCTCAGGCAGTTACTTACCAAAAAAGACGTAATAGAATGTGTTTTCCACCACACTATCTTAAATATCTTGTGGGGTGTCTCTTCTGTTCACTGCAAATGCCTTCGTGTTGGCATAATAAAGCGTTGCCTCAGCACACTGTGATGAGCCTGCGAATAAAGCAAATATGAGGACAGTCATAATGGTTGCATGATAAAAACTGTTATTTCATTACATTAAACAGTGTGCAAATGCAAATACAAATAGAAAAATCTGACACTTACAAAGAAGAGACTTCTTCGTTCGTTACCCCACACCTGTAACTTAAATTTTGTGCTTTGGTCGTCTCATAAGCACTGATAAACACATTCAGTGTCATGTTTCGGCGTTTCCACACATCACGCTTCAACCTGCTAAGGAATGAAAGACACAAATTACTAGTGTAGACATTAAACGAAAATAATGGATTTCACCTCAATAAGCAACACTTAAATAGGTATATTTCTACCTCAGACAGTTACTTACCAAAAAAGATGTAATAGAATGTGTTTTCCACCACACTATCTTAAATATCTTGTGGGGTGTCTCTTCTGTTCACTGCAAATGCGATTGTGTTGGCATAATAAAGCGTTGCCTCAGCACACTGTGATGAACCTGCGAATAAAGCAAATATGAAGAACAGTCATAATGATTGCATGATAAAAACTGTTATTTCATTACATTAAACAGTGTGCAAATGCAAATACAAATAGAAAAATCTGACACTTACAAAGAAGAGACTTCTTCGTTCGTTACCCCACACCTGTAACTTAAATTTTGTGCTTTGGTCGTCTCATAAGCACTGATAAACACATTCAGTGTCATGTTTCGGCGTTTCCACACATCACGCTTCAACCTGCTAAGGAATGAAAGACACAAATTACTAGTGTAGACAATAACCGAAAATAATGGATTTCACCTCAGTAAGCAACACTTAAATAGGTATATTTCTCCCTCAGGCAGTTACTTACCAAAAAAGACGTAATAGAATGTGTTTTCCACCACACTATCTTAAATATCTTGTGGGGTGTCTGTTCTGTTCATTGCAAATGCCTTCGTGTTGGCATAATAAAGCGTTGCCTCAGCACACTGTGATGAAACTGCGAATAAAGCAAATATGAGGACAGACATAATGGTTGCATGATGAAAACTGTTATTTCATTACATTAAACAGTGTGTAAATGCAAATACAAATAGAAAAATCTCACACTTACAAAGAAGAGACTTCTTCGTTCGTTACTCCACACCTGTAACTTAAATTTTGTGCTTTGGTCGTCTCATAAGCACTGATAAACACATTCAGTGTCGTGTTTCGGCGTTTCCACACATCACGCTTCAACCTGCTAAGGAATGAAAGACACAAATTACTAGTGTAGACATTAAACGAAAATAATGGATTTCACCTCAGTAAGCAACACTTAAATAGGTATATTTCTCCCTCAGGCACTTACTTAACAAAAAGACGTAATAGAATGTGTTTTGCACCACACTATCTTAAATATCTTGTGGGGTGTCTCTTCTGTTCACTGCAAATGCCTTCGTGTTGGCATAATAAAGCGTTGCCTCAGCACACTGTGATGAACCTGCGAATAAAGCAAATATGAGGACAGTCATAATGGTTGCATGATGAAAACTGTTATTTCATTACATTAAACAGTGTGTAAATGCAAATACAATTAGAAAAATCTGACACTTACAAAGAAGAGACTTCTTCGTTCGTTACCCCACACCTGTAACTTAAATTTTGTGCTTTGGTCGTCTCATAAGCACTGATAAACACATTCAGTGTCATGTTTCGGCGTTTCCACACATCACGCCTCAACCTGCTAAGGAATGAAAGACACAAATTACTAGTGTAGACATTAAACGAAAATAATGGATTTCACCTCAGTAAGCAACACTTAAATAGGTATATTTCTCCCTCAGGCAGTTACTTAACAAAAAAGACGTAATAGAATGTGTTTTCCACCACACTATCTTAAATATCTTGTGGGGTGTCTGTTCTGTTCATTGCAAATGCCACCGTGTTGGCATTATAAAGCGTTGCCTCAGCACACTGTGATGAACCTGCGAATAAAGCAAATATGAGGACAGACATAATAGTTGCATGATGAAAACTGTTATTTCATTACATTAAACAGTGTGTAAATGCAAATACCAATAGAAAAATCTCACACTTACAAAGAAGACACTTCTTCGTTCGTTACTCCACACCTGTAACTTAAGTTTTGTGCTTTGGTCGTCTCATAAGCACTGATAAACACATTCAGTGTCATGTTTCGGCGTTTCCACACATCACGCTTCAACCTGCTAAGGAATGAAAGACACAAATTACCAGTGTAGACATTAAACGAAAATAATGGATTTCACCTCAGTAAGCAACACTTAAATAGGTATATTTCTCCCTCAGGCAGTTACTTAACAAAAAAGACGTAATAGAATGTGTTTTCCACCACACTATCTTAAATATCTTGTGGGGGTCTGTTCTGTTCATTGCAAATGCCACCGTGTTGGCATTATAAAGCGTTGCCTCAGCACACTGTGATGAACCTGCGAATGAAGCAAATATGAGGACAGTCATAATGGTTGCATGATGAAAACTGTTATTTCATTACATTAAACAGTGTGTAAATGCAAATACAAATAGAAAAATCTCACACTTACAAGAAAAGACTTCTTCGTTCGTTACTCCACACCTGTAACTTAAATTTTGTGCTTTGGTCGTCTCATAAGCACTGATAAACACATTCAGTGTCATGTTTCGGCGTTTCCACACATCACGCTTCAACCTGCTAAGGAATGAAAGACACAAATTACTAGTGTAGACATTAAACGAAAACAATGGATTTCACCTCAGTAAGCAACACTTAAATAGGTATATTTCTCCCTCAGGCACTTACTTAACAAAAAAGACGTAATAGAATGTGTTTTGCACCACACTATCTTAAATATCTTGTGGGGTGTCTCTTCTGTTCACTGCAAATGCCACCGTAATGGCATTATAAAGCGTTGCCTCAGCACACTGTGATGAACCTGCGAATAAAGCAAATATGAGGACAGTCATAATGGTTGCATCATGAAAACTGTTATTTCATTACATTAAACAGTGTGTAAATGCAAATACAAATAGAAAAATCTAACACTTACAAAGAAGAGACTTCTTCGTTCGTTACCCCACGCCTGTAACTTAAATTTTGTGCTTTGGTCGTCTCATAAGCACTGATAAACACATTTAGTGTCATGTTTCGGCGTTTCCACACATCACGCTTCAACCTGCTAAGGAATGAAAGACACAAATTACTAGTGTAGACATTAAACGAAAATAATGGATTTCACCTCAGTAAGCAACACTTAAATAGGTATATTTCTCCCTCAGGCACTTACTTAACAAAAAAGACGTAATAGAATGTGTTTTGCACCACACTATCTTAAATATCTTGTGGGGTGTCTCTTCTGTTCACTGCAAATGCGATTGTGTTGGCATAACAAAGCGTTGCCTCTGCACACTGTGATGAACCTGCGAATAAAGCAAATATGAGGACAGTCATAATGGTTGCATGATAAAAACTGTTATTTCATTACATTAAACAGTGTGTAAATGCAAATACAAATAGAAAATTCTGACACTTACAAAGAAGAGACTTCTTCGTTCGTTACCCCACACCTGTAACTTAAATTTTGTGCTTTGGTCGTCTCATAAGCACTGATAAACACATTCAGTGTCATGTTTCGGCGTTTCCACACATCACGCTTCAACCTGCTAAGGAATGAAAGACACAAATTACTAGTGTAGACATGAAACGAAAATAACGGATTTCACCTCAGTAAGCAACACTTAAATAGGTATATTTCTCCCTCAGGCAGTTACTTACCAAAAAAGACGTAATAGAATGTGTTTTCCACCACACTATCTTAAATATCTTGTGGGGTGTCTCTTCTGTTCACTGCAAATGCCTTCGTGTTGGCATAATAAAGCGTTGCCTCAGCACACTGTGATGAGCCTGCGAATAAAGCAAATATGAGGACAGTCATAATGGTTGCATGATAAAAACTGTTATTTCATTACATTAAACAGTGTGCAAATGCAAATACAAATAGAAAAATCTGACACTTACAAAGAAGAGACTTCTTCGTTCGTTACCCCACACCTGTAACTTAAATTTTGTGCTTTGGTCGTCTCATAAGCACTGATAAACACATTCAGTGTCATGTTTCGGCGTTTCCACACATCACGCTTCAACCTGCTAAGGAATGAAAGACACAAATTACTAGTGTAGACATTAAACGAAAATAATGGATTTCACCTCAGTAAGCAACACTTAAATAGGTATATTTCTACCTCAGACAGTTACTTACCAAAAAAGATGTAATAGAATGTGTTTTCCACCACACTATCTTAAATATCTTGTGGGGTGTCTCTTCTGTTCACTGCAAATGCGATTGTGTTGGCATAATAAAGCGTTGCCTCAGCACACTGTGATGAACCTGCGAATAAAGCAAATATGAAGAACAGTCATAATGATTGCATGATAAAAACTGTTATTTCATTACATTAAACAGTGTGCAAATGCAAATACAAATAGAAAAATCTGACACTTACAAAGAAGAGACTTCTTCGTTCGTTACCCCACACCTGTAACTTAAATTTTGTGCTTTGGTCGTCTCATAAGCACTGATAAACACATTCAGTGTCATGTTTCGGCGTTTCCACACATCACGCTTCAACCTGCTAAGGAATGAAAGACACAAATTACTAGTGTAGACAATAACCGAAAATAATGGATTTCACCTCAGTAAGCAACACTTAAATAGGTATATTTCTCCCTCAGGCAGTTACTTACCAAAAAAGACGTAATAGAATGTGTTTTCCACCACACTATCTTAAATATCTTGTGGGGTGTCTGTTCTGTTCATTGCAAATGCCTTCGTGTTGGCATAATAAAGCGTTGCCTCAGCACACTGTGATGAAACTGCGAATAAAGCAAATATGAGGACAGTCATAATGGTTGCATGATAAAAACTGTTATTTCATTATATTAAACAGTGTGTAAATGCAAATACAAATAGAAAAATCTGACACTTACAAAGAAGAGACTTCTTCGTTCGTTACCCCACACCTGTAACTTAGATTTTGTGCTTTGGTCGTCTCATAAGCACTGATAAACACATTCAGTGTCATGTTTCGGCGTTTCCACACATCACGCTTCAACCTGCTAAGGAATGAAAGACACAAATTACTAGTGTAGACATTAAACGAAAATAATGGATTTCACCTCAGTAAGCAACACTTAAATAGGTATATTTCTCCCTCAGGCAGTTACTTACCAAAAAAGATGTAATAGAATGTGTTTTCCACCACACTATCTTAAATTTCTTGTGGGGTGTCTCTTCTGTTCACTGCAAATGCCATTGTGTCGGCATAATAAAGCGTTGCCTCAGCACACTGTGATGAACCTGCGAATAAAGCAAATATGAGGAACAGTCATAATGGTTGCATGATAAAAACTGTTATTTCATTACATTAAACAGTGTGTAAATGCAAATACAAGTAGAAAAATCTGACACTTACAAAGAAGAGACTTCTTCGTTCGTTACCCGACACCTGTAAATTAAATTTTGTGCTTTGGTCGTCTCATAAGCACTGATAAACACATTCAGTGTCATGTTTCGGCGTTTCCACACATCACGCTTCAACCTGCTAAGGAATGAAAGACACAAATTACTAGTGTAGACATTAAACGAAAATAATGGATTTCACCTCAGTAAGCAACACTTAAATAGGTATATTTCTCCCTCAGGCAGTTACTTACCAAAAAAGACGTAATAGAATGTGTTTTCCACCACACTATCTTAAATATCTTGTGGGGTGTCTCTTCTGTTCACTGCAAATGCCACCGTGTTGGCATTATAAAGCGTTGCCTCAGCACACTGTGATGAACCTGCGAATAAAGCAAATATGAGGACAGTCATAATGGTTGCATCATGAAAACTGTTATTTCATTACATTAAACAGTGTGTAAATGCAAATACAAATAGAAAAATCTGACACTTACAAAGAAGAGACTTCTTCGTTCGTTACCCCACACCTGTAACTTAAATTTTGTGCTTTGGTCGTCTCATAAGCACTGATAAACACATTTAGTGTCATGTTTCGGCGTTTCCACACATCACGCTTCAACCTGCTTAGGAATGAAAGACACAAATTACTAGTGTAGACATTAAACCAAAATAATGGATTTCACCTCAGTAAGCAACACTTAAATAGGTATATTTCTCCCTCAGGCAGTTACTTACCAAAAAAGATGTAATAGAATGTGTTTTCCACCACACTATCTTAAATATCTTGTGTGGTGTCTCCTCTGTTCACTGCAAATGCCATCGTGTTGGCATAATAAAGCGTTGCATCAGCACACTGTGATGAACCTGCGAATAAAGCAAATACGAGGACAGTCATAATGGTTGCATGATAAAAACTGTTATTTCATTACATTAAACAGTGTGCAAATGCAAATACAAATAGAAAAATCTGACACATACAAAGAAGAGACTTCTTCGTTCGTTACCCCACGCCTGTAACTTAAATTTTGTGCTTTGGTCGTCTCATAAGCACTGATAAACACATTCAGTGTCATGTTTCGGCGTTTCCACACATCACGCTTCAACCTGCTAAGGAATGAAAGACACAAATTACTACTGTAGACATTAAACGAAAATAATGGATTTCACCTCAGTAAGCAACACTTAAATAGGTATATTTCTCCCTCAGGCAGTTACTTACCAAAAAAGACGTAATTGAAGGTGTTTTCCACCACACTATCTTAAATATCTTGTGGGGTGTCTCTTCTGTTCACTGCAAATGCGATTGTGTTGGCATAATAAAGCGTTGCCTCAGCACACTGTGATGAACCTGCGAATAAAGCAAATATGAAGAACAGTCATAATGGTTGCATGATAAAAACTGTTATTTCATTACATTAAACAGTGTGCAAATGCAAATACAATAGAAAAATCTGACACTTACAAAGAAGAGACTTCTTCGTTCGTTACCCCACACCTGTAACTTAAATTTTGTGCTTTGGTCGTCTCATAAGCACTGATAAACACATTCAATGTCATGTTTCGGCGTTTCCACACATCACGCTTCAACCTGCTAAGGAATGAAAGACACAAATTACTAGTGTAGACATTAAACGAAAATAATGGATTTCACCTCAGTAAGCAACACTTAAATAGGTATATTTCTCCTCAGGCAGTTACTTACCAAAAATGACGTAATAGAATGTGTTTTCCACCACACTATCTTAAATATCTTGTGGGGTGTCTGTTCTGTTCATTGCAAATGCCTTCGTGTTGGCATAATAAAGCGTTGCCTCAGCACACTGTGATGAACCTGCGAATAAAGCAAATATGAGGACAGTCATAATGGTTGCATGATAAAAACTGTTATTTCATTACATTAAACAGTGTGTAAATGCAAATACAAGTAGAAAAATCTGACACTTACAAAGAAGAGACTTCTTCATTCGTTACCCCACGCCTGTAACTTAAATTTTGTGCTTGGGTCGTCTCATAAGCACTGATAAACACATTCAGTGTCATGTTTCGGCGTTTCCACACATCACGCTTCAACCTGCTAAGGAAGGAAAGACACAAATTACTAGTGTAGACATTAAACGAAAATAATGGATTTCACCTCAGTAAGCAACACTTAAATAGGTATATTTCTCCCACAGACAGTTACTTACCAAAAAAGATGTAATAGAATGTGTTTTTCACCACACTATCTTAAATATCTTGTGGGGTGTCTCTTCTGTTCACTGCAAATGCGATTGTGTTGGCATAATAAAGCGTTGCCTCAGCACACTGTGATGAACCTGCGAATAAAGCAAATATGAGGACAGTCATAATGGTTGCATGATAAAAACTGTTATTTCATTACATTAAACAGTGTGCAAATGCAAATACAAATAGAAAAATCTGACACTTACAAAGAAGAGACTTCTTCGTTCGTTACCCCACACCTGTAACTTAAATTTTGTGCTTTGGTAGTCTCATAAGTACTGATAAACACTTTCAGTGTCATGTTTCGGCGATTCCACACATCACGCTTCAACCTGCTAAGGAATGAAAGACACAAAATACTAGTGTAGACATTAAACGAAAATAATGGATTGCACCTCAGTAAGCAACACTTAAATAGGTATATTTCTCCCTCAGGCAGTTACTTACCAAAAAAGATGTAATAGAATGTGTTTTCCACCACACTATCTTAAATTTCTTGTGGGGTGTCTCTTCTGTTCACTGCAAATGCCATTGTGTCGGCATAATAAAGCGTTGCCTCAGCACACTGTGATGATCCTGCGAATAAAGCAATTATGAGGAACAGTCATAATGGTTGCAGGATAAAAACAGTTATTTCATTACATTAAACAGTGTGTAAATGCAAATACAAGTAGAAAAATCTGACACTTACAAAGAAGAGACTTCTTCGTTCGTTGCCCCACACCTGTAAATTAAATTTTGTGCTTTGGTCGTCTCATAAGCACTGATAAAC